>NC_064628.1:679388214-679691245 GCF_023864275.1 Schistocerca cancellata
AACGCCGTGCTGGATCACAGCGGCCTCGTATCACTAGCACTCGAGATGACAGGCATCTTACCCGCATGGCTGTAACTGATCGTGCAGCCACGTCTCCATCCCTGAGTCAACAGATGGGGACGTTTGCAAGACAACAACCATCTGCACGAACAGTTCGACGACGTTTGCAGCAGCATGGACTATCAGCTCGGAGACGATGGCTGCGGTTTCCCTTCACGCTGCAACACAGACAGGACTCAAACGACGAACCTGGGTGCACGATTGGCAAAACGTCATTTTTTCGGATGAATCCAGGTTCTGTTTACAGCATCATGATGGTCGCATCCATGTTTGGCGACACCGCGGTGAAGGAACATTGGAAGCGTTTATTCGTCATTGCCATACTGGCGTATCACCCGGCGTGATGGTATGGGTTGCCATTGGTTACACATCTCGGTCACCTCTTGTTCGCACTGACGGCACTTTGAACAGTGGACGTTACATTTCAGATATGTTACGACCCGTGGCTCTACCCTTCATTCGATTCCTGCGAAACCCTACATATCAGCAGGATAATGCACGACCGCATGCTGCAGGTCCTGTACGGGCCTTTCTGGATACAGAAAATGTTCGACTGCTGCTCTGGCCAGCACATTCTCCAGATCTCTCACCAACTGAAAACGTCTTGTCAATGGTGGCCGAGCAACTGGCTCGTCACAATACGCCTGTCACTACTCTTGATGAACTGTCGTATCGTGTTGAAGCTGCATGGGCAGTTGTACCTGTACACGCCACCTAAGCTCTATTTGACTCAATGCCCAGGCGTATCAAGGCCGTTATTACGGCCAGAGGTGGTTGTTCTGGGTACTGATTTCTCAGGATCTATGCATCCAAAGTGCGTGAAAATGTAATCACATGTCAGTTATAGTATAATATATGTGTCCAATGAATACCCGTTTATCATCTGCAATTCTTCTTGGTTTAGCAATTTTAATGGCCAGTAGTGTAATTAAAGTTAAACTATCAAAACGCTGTATAAATAACAACACTAGTCAGAATCACTTCAAATTGCAAAGGAGTATTATCGGAGAAGGGGGAAAACGTATGACAGAAGAAAAAAATAGTGTGAAAATTGATCAATAAATGGCGCTGTATGTGTCAGAGTACGTAAATGAAAACACTTGCCATGCGCACGACCCATTGAAATTGGTATAAACACGCCGGGCACACGGCTTTTCCTTCTTTCGCGCCTGCAACGTTCGCCATGACTGTCTCAATGCAGGATCGAGCTCTGCTTGTAAAGTTATATTACAAGAATGATGACTGTGTGCACGTAGCTCTGCAGAAGTTCCGGATGCTGAAGGGTTTGAAGGCTTTGGTCCGATGACAGCCATGGGTCAGGAGAAAATGACTTGGAAATTCGAAAAGACGGGTTCTTTCGGTGTGCAACCTAGAAGAGGGAGGAAACGAATTGATTCGACGTCAGTGGAAGCAGTGGCCACAGCAATGCAGGAGGAGACGAGTGGTGTGCAAATGTGTAATTGACGGAGAATTGCCCGAACGTTGGACAAACTCGTGATCACGGTGGGTAAAATCCTACGAAACATCATTGTACACCAGTTGCTTCCTGTTGACCTGCCAGGAAGAGAGATCTTTGCCTTAGAATTTCTTGTTCGCATGGAAGTGGACAATGATTAGCCGTGGAAGATTTTGTGGACAGACGAAGCACACTTCCATCTGTCACGTTATGTCAATACACAGAACTGTCGAATATGGGCAACGGAAAATCCAAACGCAAATCAACCAGTACCACTTCATCCTGAAAAGGTCACTGTGTGATGCGGCTTTACGGCATCATTTATCATAGGGCCATATTTTTTCGAAGGGGCAGATGCTGCTGTAGTGTTACTGGTAAGCACTATGAATGTCTTTTGCGCAACCACGTCATTTCAGCTCTCCAACAGCGTGGATGTGTGGATGGGATCAGTTTTACGCAAGATGGCGCACCTCCGCACATTGCATATGCAGTTAAGCAGCTTCTGAAGCACCATTTCGAAAATGCTAGACTTACCAGCCGCCATTTCCCTACAGACTTGCCGTCCCGATGACTTGATCTTAATCCGTGTGACTTCTGGCTGTTGGTCTATCTGAAAGATGTTGTGTTCAGTGTTCCGATTGCAAACTTAGCCCCACTAAAGGCACACATTGGGCAACACATAATGAGCGTGACCTCGTAGACACTTCGATCAGTTGTGGGACATGCTGTTTCTCGATTCAACTTTTTGAAGAAAACGGAAATTAGTAATCCGATTTGATTTTGATTGATGATTTTTATGCGGTCTTTGTCATCAGGACAATTAGAAACAGATGTTATTGATGCTTTTTATGCGGTGTTTGGCCTCGGTACAATTAAAAACCGATTTTCCCATCCCATGTGATATGACCTTGCCGTGGTGCATGGGCTTACGTAACTAACATATCACACCTGTACTCCCAAGCACACTGAGTAGTACAGTTTGTTTAACGTCAAACCTACACCTTAGGCATTTTTGTATGAGTCATTTGTCTTTTGTAGTCGACGAATATTAAATTATGATGCTTTCAGCGCCATCTATTGCTACATTTTGTACCTATTTATTTTTCTTCTGCCATACGTTTTCCCCCTTCTCCGGTTATATTCCTATGGAATTTGACGTCATTCTGACCAGTGGTATTATTTCTACAGCGTTTTGAAAGTTTAACTTTAATTACAATCACCCTGTATTTCGGGCACAACATTCAGCACAAATTGTTAAATATTGGGCTCCACAGAAAATGATCCCCACGTGTTAACATATAAGCCCTGACATGCATTTATTAATGCTTTTATTGGTATCCCGTAGCTTTTTGTACGTAATTTCTTGGACAGTTTCGGTGATTAATGTTGCAATAAAGGAAATCTGAACCGCTACGTATTGCGGACCCCCACGTGATACCCAATGCTAGCCGACACCTCGTACGGTACCGCGTCGCGCGCTAGATACGGAATATCCGCATGAACCTCGCCGCGCATCTTCTGCGCATTTCACCTCCATAACTTCGCTATGCAAGATCAGCCACCGGCTGCTGACCTACCTACAAGCATGCTTATCAACCGCGTCATATTTAAGCCGTCACTATTCTGGCAACAGAGACCGGTTTCATGGTTTGCGCAGCTGGAGAGTCTGTTTATGCTTGCTCACGTAACTGCTGACGACACAAAATACAGCTACGTTGCCGCTCAGCAAAATGAGCTCATGGCTACTGAAGTGCAGGACATTTTAGCATCGCCACCGAGCACCGATCGTTAGATGTCCTTCAACAATATCTTGATCATCCCTCCTTTGTAGTTACTAGGCCTCCTGCGGACTCTAGTGAGCAACACCGTCAACGGGGACATGTTACAGAATACCTGAAACTTCCTGGCAGATTAAAACTGTGTCCCGGACCGAGACTCGAACTCGGGACCTTTGCCTTTCGCGGGCAAGTGCTCTACCAACTGAGCTACCTACGCACGACTCACGCCCCGTCCTCACAGCTTCAATTCCGCCAGTACCTCGTCTCCTACCTTCCAAACTTCACAGAAACTTGGTAGAGCACTTGTCCGCGAAAGGCAAAGGTCCCGAGTTCGAGTCTCGGTCCGGCACACAGTTTTAATCTGCCAGGAAGTTTCATGTCAGCGCACACTCCGCTGTAGAGTGAAAATTTCACTCTAGATACAGAATACCTAATTTCCGTGCTTTCCATCTGATGTGTAGAAGATAATGAAGGTATGCACTGGTGATCTCGACGCGTTCGCACTGACTGTAGATCGCATTGTGGAAATGCACCCGTCCGTTTGTGTTGCAGCTGTTAGTCCACAGCCTCAAGTAGATAATACTCCAGCCGCATTGCGAGCACAGATTGCTGAACTTGTTCCATCAGTCTCTGCCTTGCAGACACATCGTTCCAGTCACCAGTCACATCACTATCATTCAGTGAGAATACGCAGCCGCTCACTTTCCACTGCGAAAGTCAGTTGGTACCACTCACTATTCGGTTCAGGGGGGTGGGAATGCAGTCCCACATGTTCGTGTGTCGAGACCTGTGTAAGGCTTCTTGATAAGAACGACGGTTACCACTGCTTCCCTAGCCTGCCGTTCGCCTGACATGTCGCCCATCGAACGTGCCTGGGATACGGTCGGTCGGCAACTTGTTCGTTCAGGTCCTCTTGCAGCCAGCCACATATGACGCTTTGTGGACGCGGCTACAAACAGCTTAGCAGGCCACTCCCCAGCAGAATATTCAGGCGCTCTTTTGATTCCATGCTACGACGTCTAGTGATTCTGATTGCAGCATTTGGTGACATTGCTCCGTACTGAATTTCCAAAGTCACGGTGCATGTACAGATCTGTAATGCTAATCATTTGTGTTTGTGTCATGTTCCTAATCGGTAGTCCCACGCCCGGGTTCCCGGGTTCGATTCCCGGCGGGGACAGGGATTTTCTCTGCCTCGTGATGACTGGGTGTTGTGTGATGTCCTTAGGTTAGTTAGGTTTAAGTAGTTCTAAGTTCTAGGGGACTGATGACCATAGCTGTTAAGTCCCATAGTGCTCAGAGCCATTTGAGCCTAATCGGTAGAATAAGTTTCATTATCACATTCTCGGTCTTGATGTTTCATTTTTTCCAAAATTAGCGTACTTCGAAAAAGACTTCAAGGAAATCGCATTGTCCATTTTACAGCTGGTTCGGTTATTTTCTTAAATAAGCTCTTTAGTACATCCAGATATCAGGTTTTAGGAATATAATAACAAACATCATCGTTTTGATCTGTGTGTCATACTGTATGTGCATGTTTTAAAATGAGAATCAAAATCTGTTTTATTACTGCTTACATTATAATATTCGCTAAAGTCAATATCTGAAGATAGCAAGGATTACCGCACCATCAGTTCAACAGCTTATGTGTCCAAACAGCTGAAAACAGGCTTTAGCGAGGTAAAGGCACTGTAACGTCTCTTAGCAAAAGGCATATTATGTAATAAAGAGGAAACATTGTGCATCATGTTGTGTTCTTGTATAAAATTATGTACTTTTTTATTATTTATTTTAGATAATATCTGTGTCGGCGAGTACTGAAACCGCCACAGGCGATACTTATTAAATATCAAACAAAGATGAGAATATGTGACTAGTATAAATAATACAGAACGAACATTAATTTCTCTGTCGTCTTCTTGGAGTTACGTGAGTAGGATAGCCTGTGACGTTATATTGTACGCTAGCGTAGCATTCTTTTGTCAAGTTTGTAAGAGGGACGCCATTAAGTAAGGTTTTGGAAAGGTGTGTAATTAATCGATTGTTTAAATGTTTTGAATAGAGTTACTTAGTGAAACCTTGCATTATGATTTTTAATAAGCTTGCCTGGTATTTTATCCCATCCCTTTAAGACATTTTCAGTTATTTAAATATTATTCGTGGTGCAGAGCTGCGCTACGAACGAACGAGCCGTTAAATGAAATCTATCATACCGCAAAGAAGCGGGCAGGTAATAGTGAAGTAAAATTATTTCTTTCAGCTTTCGGAGTTGCAGGGCAGAGCAGCAGATTCTATGATGTGTTTTACAGGTTGATGCGGGCTGCTGATAATGTATTACTAACAGTGCAAAAAGATAATTTACTTTCATCACATAAAAGAAATCTTGCTGTGCGTAGTTCTGGTCTGGCAAACTTATAGTTAAAACATCTTTTTTCTCCGATAATAGTCTCATGTTCTCGTGTTAGTCGTGGTACTTATTGTTGTTTTACTGTTAACAAAAATCCACTGCAAAATTATGATGTTGAACAATCATTGCGTACTGTAACATCAGTATTGATAACGAAGTAATTTTCATTAACCTTTTCAATAACTATAAAGTAGGGAAGATATGTTGAACTTCATGGCGAGTTACAGTAACGAGAAAATGTTCCTTTAATAGAAAGCCAGATCCAGAACAATAAGAACATGATATATTTTGTTTTGTTGAAAATTAATGATCCAAAGAAAGGCATAGCACAGCATCACTAAAAGGTATTTCGGGTCTCTTTTCGTAGTAGCATATTTTATCTCATACATTGGTTGCTACGCGAATAATAATAATAATAAAACAAAACAAATAGAAAAGAGACAAAGCGAAAGCACCAGAGAAACAGTTCTGACGTTGCGGTTGATATGGAAGCAAGACGGAAGAAAAATCAAGACTCATTCATAGGATTTGTCGACCGAGAAAATGCGTGTGACAATGTAAAGTTGTGCAAGATGTTCGAAATTGTGATGAAAATATGGATAAGTTATTGGAAAAGACGAGTAATACGCAGTATATACAATGATGAAGAGGCAACAGTAAGACTGGAAAAACAAGAACGAAGTGCGCATAAAAAGTGGTGTAAGACCGAGATATAGTCTTTCACCCCTACTGCCTACTGTTCAATCTATACACCAAAGAAGCAATGACCGAAATTAAAGAATGGTTCAAGAGAAGTATTAACATTCATGGTGAAAGATTATCAATCATAAGATTCGCTGATGCTATCCTCAGTAAAAGTGAAGAAGAATTACAGGATCTGTTGAATGGAATGATCAGTCTAATGAGTATAGGATATGGACTGAGAATAAATCCAAGAAAGACCAAAGTAATGACAAGTAGCAGAAATGAAAATAGCGAAAAAATCATCAGAATTGGTGATCATGAAGAAGATTAAGTCAAGGAATTCTGCTACATAGGCAGCAAACTAACCCATTACGGACGCAGCGGAGATGACATAAAAAGGAGACTAGCCCCAGAAAAAAGGGCATTCCGTACCAGGATAAGCCTACCAGTACCAAACATCGGTTTTGATATAAGGAAGAAAGTTCTAACACGTTGGGAGCACAGAAACGTACGGTAATGAAGCACGGACTATGTGAAAACCAGAGCAGAAGTGAATCGAAGAATTTGAGATGTGGTGCTACAGAAGAATATTGAAAGTAAGGTGGACTGATAACGGAAGGGATGAGGAGGTTCTGGAGAGAAGCGGCTAGGAACGGAATATCGGCGAATAATTTCCATGGTAATAGAGGGAGCGGCAGAGAGGAAAAAAATGGAAATAGTCATTCTTGATGTTTTAGTCAGCTACAATAAATCTGAACTTTGTGCTCGACCAGAATAAAAGTGGAGTACGATTGCTCGGACGGCCTGCATGATTCGATGTCGCTAGTTACAAATAATGCTTGTCTCTAAAGCACTGAGTGGTCAGCGCGTCGGTCTGTCACGCCAAGGGGCTGGGTTCGATTCCCGGCTGGGTCGGAGATTTTCTCTGCTCAGGGACTGGGTGTTGTTTTGTCCTCATTATCATTTCATCATCATCAGCGGAAGGCAACGGAAAACCACCACTGGAATCACTTCCCTAGACGCTCATGCGCTGGACCTCTCTGACGAGGCTTCCCCCCTGCCGTAAGGTAGAACACAATGTTTTTTAAAGCATTTGGCAAATTTATCAGATACTAAAAGTGGGCATGAAACAATGTCCTCATCATTTTTCTACACGTCATCATACTCCATCCGATCAGGCCTTCAAGGTCCAACGGTACCGAACGACCGCCGTTTCATTGCCAGCCCATAGGGGCATGTGGTCATGACACAGCCTTCTCACATACAAAGTAACAAGACATACGCCTGTGATATTTGTAAGGGATACAGATTGTGCTTACCTGTACGACGCCGACTATGATGGCACAGTCGCTGGGGTCCATTTTGCTGCCCGCAGATACAAAGATGGACACAGAATAGAAGATAATGATGTTGATACCGGACAGTTGCTGGGAAAACTGTAGTCCCAAGCCGATGCCCAGGCAACGCCCTGCTGCGTGTGAAACGAACATATCCTTCAACTTCCCCTTACGCGCCCTTGCGTGGGCCACTGTCTGCAGGAAACCAAAAAAATGATGATTGTTAAGAAACTTATGGATTAAGTTATAGACGTCGTTTCCAAGAAATCTCACATTCGTGGACAAAGTTACTATTACTACAAATTTTTAGTTTAATTTCTCGTCGGTGTTCTTTTATGGGAAGTACGAGCCGTGGCTGTGGTCTGATGGCCAAACCATACCGGTATTCATCATGAGTGATTCAAGAAAACCACGGAAAAGGTTGCTTGTTATAATAATTGATCATCACCATCAATACAAATGCCTACTGCTAGGTGTCATTACCCGCGTAAACGCTTTGAGGTCGTAAAGCACTATTGATGACCAAACGTCAGTTTGGTAACAATTTTTTTCTTAAGGTTCTCTCCTGCTTATGATACGGAAGTGCACACGGCTTGTATAAGACAATGAAAACGGTCATTTCTTACTATAAGCGGACGATCTGAACATGTGTCCGCCAGAAAAACGAGATTTGTAAAGATGGTTGTCATGAATTGAGAGATATTTATGATGACTTTTGAACGTTATTAAGGTAAATACATTGTTTGTTCTTTATCAAAATCTTTCATTTGCCAACTATGCATATCAGTAGTTAGTGCCTTCAGTAGTTTGAATCTTTTATTTAGCTGGCAGTATTGGCGCCCGCTGTATTGCAATAGTTCGAGTAACGAAGATTTTTGCGAGGTAAGTGATTCATGAAAGGTATAGGTTATTGTTAGTGAGGGCCATTCTTTTGTAGGGATTATTGAAAGTCAGATTGCGTTGCGCTAAAAATATATGTGTCAGTTTAGTGATGATCAGAATAAGTAAAGAGAAAACTATTTGAATACGTTGAGTTTTGCTCAGCTGTTTGAAAATCAAATAACGTAGAAGTTTACCAGCAGTCATTCATAATTTTCACAGGGGATGTTTCAAATGCTTGTCAGAAGGATATGAAGAAAATAAAGTCTGACTGTTTGAAATTATATGAGGATTAAAGTTTTCTGACAGAGTGGATTCAGTAGAACTACAGGTAGAGGAAATACTAACATAGGAAATAGAGCAACGTCTGGTGGCTCTTGAAATGCTACTGTACAGCATGCTGTTTCAGTTGACTCCGCTTTCCTCAAATGTCGTCAGTTCTTACGTTTGGTCCAGACAAACAAGTTCACCAATTAGAGTTATTCACCAATTAGAGCTCTGGAATGATTTTGAGAATGTTTAGCCAAAGGCATGGTCAGAAAGAGAGAAAATTTCTTCCATAAGAAGTAATTTGTCAGGAGATGCTTTGCGATGGTCAGCTGACGCAATGATTAGATGCAAAGTTCTTCCTTAATTTTAAAGTGCATTTATTAATGAGTACTAGTCACATATCAAACAAAACGATGTTCTGAGAGAATTTTGGAGTGGTGAAAAGTTTGCTACAGGTCGTGAATCAATAAAAGAGTTCTCTAGAAAGCGGGCCTCGCGGCTGTTACATCTGACAGAAAAGATGAAGCGGGAAATGATTATCATGGGACCAGTGGGTAAACTGTCTTGCTATTAGCAGAAAAGAATCATTTCCGCGCATAGAGATAATGTGGATAGGTTCTTCGAATATCTGAAGTGAGTGGAAAGAGTAGCTGCTGTTGAGGAGCAGATACAGAATAATAATACGTCTTCTAGCAGTCATGTAAACAACCGAAATAATGGCAGTGTAAATGCGGATGTTAGAAGTATAGAGGTTTAAAACACAATCTGATTATCGTTGTCAAGGCTGTGGTAGAGGAAAATGAGATAGACAGCCACTGTGCCTTCGCAGTAATTATTACGGCGAAAAAGAAATCCAAATAATGTGCCGTTGAGACAAGGCGGAGAGCCGAACGCTACCCTATCTGATTCCGAATCGAATGAACACAATAGGCCGCGCTTGGGAAACTAAGTCCCGTCTATGAGGAAACTGACGCTCACCAGGTGGAAAGACTTTAATGAGGAACGTGTTCAGCCTACAATAACTCACGCATTATAAAAACTAACATCCTGGGGTAACAGTGCGTTGTGTTCTTAATAGTGGCAGTGAAGCAAATGCTTTGTCCCATGAATTCTTTGATTCTATTTCTCAGAAGAATGAACTAACTGTCGTGAAAGTAAGTGGTTTGAGAATAAAAGTTGCTACTGGAAAAGCTTCTAGACCATTACAGCACGAACCTTTGATGCCGATTGGTATAGGTAACATAATAATCATGCACGGTTTAAGTGTGTAGACTGGCACAGATCTTTTAACGACATAGCAAGGAAAAATTTACTTTGATGACAGCCACTTAATATTAACTTTACTAGATTCTCGGGTGATTACAGGGACTTTCATTGCTAATTATGCGGGTACTAATAATGAAGCATGGGAACTACTTATTAGAGTAATAAGGAATAAGGGATATTTGCACGAAAATATTGAATTTGGTAATAATGTGCAAGATGCTAATGTGGAAGAGAACTTAATCCTGTAAGAAATAGAGGTTAAAGTACAATCAACAAATCAAATTTCGGTTAAAAGAACTTTGGACAGAAAAAGACGGCGTGACTCAAAATCTTCGCCCACTAGTTTTAACATTGGTGAACTAGTGTTAGTCAAAACTAAAGAAAAAACTAAGAAAATTTCAGCGAAAACAAATAAGTCTATGCGGGATGAATCTTTATTTTTCTTTCAAGTTCCATTCTCTTCTTTTTTCCTCTCTATAGTAAGTAAGGAATGCCGTTGGTTTTAGCATCTTCATAGTAGGTAATAACTTATTTCCATAAATGGCTATACCCTTATGATGAGTTGCAAGAGAGTATGAGAGGTTGTCTGCAGTAGTAAATTCTAAATGTTAAAATGGCAGTAGGTAACTTATGTGCACCAATGATAGAAAAATAATGGCAGAAGTAAATAAATAATAAATGATATCCACAAAAAGGATTAGTAGCAGTAAAATACAGATACTTTCAGCTAACAGAAGTAATTGAAGATGAAAATTTCTAGAATCTGAAACAGTAAACTCTGCATAGATTAATAATCTTCAATTGGAAGTAAGATTGTCTATAGATAAGAAAGGGTAATAAAGTGGTGCCACTAGTGGTAAGCCAAAGCGTTTCGATATCAATTAAACGAGATGGGTGGGGGTGGTATGAAGATCGCACCAAAATATATGTAAATAATGAGGTGAGTAGGCATACGAAGATAACAGGGAGAAAGAAGCGTCAGAATATACACTCCTGGAAATGGAAAAAAGAACACATTGACACCGGTGTGTCAGACCCACCATACTTGCTCCGGACACTGCGAGAGGGCTGTACAAGCGATGATCACACGCACGGCACAGCGGACACACCAGGAACCGCGGTGTTGGCCGTCGAATGGCGCTAGCTGCGCAGCATTTGTGCACCGCCGCCGTCAGAGTCAGCCAGTTTGCCGTGGCATACGGAGCTCCATCGCAGTCTTTAACACTGGTAGCATGCCGCGACAGCGTGGACGTGAACCGTATGTGCAGTTGACGGACTTTGAGCGAGGGCGTATAGTGGGCATGCGGGAGGCCGGGTGGACGTACCGCCGAATTGCTCAACACGTGGGGCGTGAGGTCTCCACAGTACATCGATGTTGTCGCCAGTGGTCGGCGGAAGGTGCACGTGCCCGTCGACCTGGGACCGGACCGCAGCGACGCACGGATGCACGCCAAGACCGTAGGATCCTACGCAGTGCCGTAGGGGATCGCACCGCCACTTCCCAGCAAATTAGGGACACTGTTGCTCCTGGGGTATCGGCGAGGACCATTCGCAACCGTCTCCATGAAGCTGGGCTACGGTCGCGCACACCGTTAGGCCGTCTTCCGCCCACGCCCCAACATCGTGCAGCCCGCCTCCAGTGGTGTCGCGACAGGCGTGAATGGAGGGACGAATGGAGACGTGTCGTCTTCAGCGATGAGAGTCGCTTCTGCCTTGGTGCCAATGATGGTCGTATGCGTGTTTGGCGCCGTGCAGGTGAGCGCCACAATCAGGACTGCATACGACCGAGGCACACAGGGCCAACACCCGGCATCATGGTGTGGGGAGCGATCTCCTACACTGGCCGTACACCACTGGTGATCGTCGAGGGGACACTGAATAGTGCACGGTACATCCAAACCGTCATCGAACCCATAGTTCTACCATTCCTAGACCGGCAACGGAACTTGCTGTTCCAACAGGACAATGCACGTCCGCATGTATCCCGTGCCACCCAACGTGCTCTAGAAGGTGTAAGTCAACTACCCTGGCCAGCAACGTCTCCGAATCTGTCCCCCATTGAGCATGTTTGGGACTGGATGAAGCGTCGTCTCACGCGGTCTGCACGTCCAGCACGAACGCTGGTCCAACTGAGGCGCCAGGTGGAAATGGCATGGCAAGCCGTTCCACAGGACTACATCCAGCATCTCTACGATCGTCTCCATGGGAGAATAGCAGCCTGCATTGCTGCGAAAGGTGGATATACACTGTACTAGTGCCGACATTGTGCATGCTCTGTTGCCTGTGTCTATGTGCCTGTGGTTCTGTCAGTGTGATCATGTGATGTATCTGACCCCAGGAATGTGTCAATAAAGTTTCCCCTTCCTGGGACAATGAATTCACGGTGTTCTTATTTCAATTTCCAGGAGTGTATGAATAAATCAAAATAGAGAGAAACAGGAGAAATGAAGTCTGTAGGCTGACTTATATAGTAAAATGGAGGGAAAATTGATGAGGAATTCCCTCACACCTCGTGGAAAGAGTGAAAAGTGTGAAAGAGTAAAATATTTTATGTGTTTCTCCTTCAGGTAAGGACTAAAATCTCTAAATCACAAAATTAATTTTGTAATAATTGAAAATTTTATTTCGTGTTTCTACGTTATTTCATTACATGATTAGCAGAAGTCATGTTTTTCTGTGTATGCCCTATTTATCGTTAATTTTGTGGATTTAGTATTAAGGAAAATTTATCTAAAATCAACTTAATTTAAAAGAGGGCAGCTGTAGTAACATCAGTTGTATCTAATATTTAATTTTGTTCAAAAATATTTTTTTCACAAAAAATAGGCATGATGTGGCGAATCAAGCGCTGTATCATTGTGAGAGATACAGAGGAGAGTGAGTGTGCTGGAACTTACCCCAGTTAACTACTACCAACGCCACATTGCCATTATGTTCCCGTGCATAGAGTACAAAGTATTGCGCCATAATCTGAGAGTGAAATTAAAAATTAAAATACCTTTTTCAAACTTTGTTAGTGTATGATGTTAACATTGTGAAGTCTCAGAATGATCTAATCAATATGTTTCGCTAAATGCGTTATTTTAAGAAAAAAATAAGTGGCGCTTAATAATGAAGATAGAAGTCTAACAATTTTTTCAGAATCTGAAAATTTATGTCACAATCAAACGTTGCGAGTTTCAAGTTGACCGGTTCAATATTTTGGTCAAAATTGGTGTTTTTACGAAAAATTGAAGACACTAAATATTAGACTCAGAAAGATGAAAATTCATATGTAGTCTCAGTTTGATATAAAACCACTAAATATGTAACACCAATAAGCTACCTCTATTAGTTTTCAAGTTATTCACTAAAAACTAAATTTGGGACGAAAACGTCCCTATTCATATTAATTTAAGTATTATTTGCATTTATTAATAGAAAGTTCTAATTACAGCACTTGATTACTTTCATTAAATAATGCAGCTGTACCAAGATTCAAGACTGTTCAAAAATGGTTCAAATGGCTCTGAGCACTACGGGACTTAACATCTGAGGTCATCAGTCCCCTAGAACTTAGAACTACTTAAACCTAACTAACCTAAGGACATCACACACATCGATGCCTGAGGTAGGATTCGAACCTTCGACCGTAGCGTTCGCGCGGTTCCAGACTGAAGCGCCTAGAACCGCTCGACCACACGACGGGCTTTCAAGACTGTATTGTAAATAAAAATCACTGCAAGGAATCTTAATGAGGCAGCTCAGAGGTCATGTTCTACTGCCAGTTCCGTTCTAAAAATTCTAGCTAGCAAAGTTTAAACGTAGGCGGGTTAAAACTTTTTCAGTAACTAAAACCAGCTTAACTCCATTCACATAAAAATTAAGAAAATTGTGAACTATTAAATGACAGAGATAGTAATTAATACGTTTCCGAGAAAGGGGCCATTTAGATGTTGCTACCTCTGCCAAGACAGGTTGACAGCAAATGTTACGTCTGATGATCTGCTGCGCCCATATATAAATACTGCCAGAGTGGCAGTAAAAGGAGGCACATCGGACTGAGACATCAATCTGTCCGCGTCAGTTAAATGCTTGCGAGCACTGTGCCTTGGATGATGTCACAGCCGGAGAGCCGCCAAATACGTTTATGGTAAAAGTAGGAAAAGAACCCATGAGGACTGTACACCGTCCTGGATCGCTTAGATTTCACTAAAGTAACTGTTTGTGTGCTGCCCGTAGTGTCGACAAAACCACGTGGTAAGTGGCGAGATTATTTCCCAATTTTAAGGCCAGCAACTAACTTTTGGTTGTCAGAAGCCAGACGATAGACCATTTTACTTGTAACTTACGCAGAGGTAGCCCCTGAACTGCTAAGAGTGCTGTTTCCGATAGGACGTTATTATTATTATCAAGAATGTTATAATGTTTGTGTGTGTGAACTTTTACTGAATATATTAATCAGTTACAACACTAAACTTTTATTTATAGTCATATTCCCTGATCGCACTGAGTAAATAGCAAACAGGAACATTTTCTTTCAGTGAATACAACGAGTAATGTCGACTTGCAGACTGGAAATTATGGTCAGTGTGTTCTCCATCGCTTTCTGGCTGACCGCAAAAATAGTTTTCAAGCTCTTGCAAACGGCGAAGATGAATGGGAATGATGATATGACATGTGAATAGTACAGGAGAAGAACGTGCTTTGTCCATGTTTTTTTCCAAAAATGTGTTATGTATGATATAAGATGCAGTATTCATTGTTGTTTAACGTTTTTAATCGACCAGTGTGATAATATGAATAGTCCACATTGTGTAACCCATTTTAAGTCAGGCATCCAGGGTAACAGCGCTCTAATGTCTTTCACTACAGGGAATAAATTTGCTTTGACCAGTATTGTATATTATGTTTTAGATTCCTTGTGTATTGGTTAACAATGTTAGAATAAGGAATAGAGAATTTTCCATTTCTGTGTATTGTTGGTACTAGTGAAATCCGTTGCTTTAGTTTCGGACATTTTGTTTATTAATGCATATGTTGTAAGTGATTTCACTTTATTCTGAATGACGAGTACTTAATTTTAGCTTGAAAGACAGACCTTCATGTACTAACAGTGTTAGTAAAAGGAAAGTACGAGGGTGAATGTGCACCGCCATAAAGAAATTGAACGTTCATTCGCAAGAATTAGGAGAAAACTACATCTGTAAACCAAAATACTTTGAGGATGTAAATGATGAAGAAATATCAAATTTTATAAGAAAATTTAATGGTTTGGAAGACTAGAATGGACAATAATTGAATAATTGCGTCTGACAGGCCTCATTACAATGCCCGAGGTTCACAGAAGGCGAACAAGGAAGGACGAAGATGAAGCACACCTTCCAGAGTATAATTTGAAGTACAACGCAAGAGCGAAATGTGACGACGTTATACGATAAATTGTTAAATGCAGAAAAGCGTTCATGGCATAACAACAAAGTGATGATTGATGCCGCCGGCCGGAGTGGTCGAGCGGTTCTAGGCGCTACAGTCTGGAACCGCGCGACCGCTACGGTCGCAGGTTCGAATCCTGCCTCGGGCATGGATGTGTGTGATGTCCATAGGTTAGTTAGGTTTAAGTAGTTCTAAGTTCTAGGGGACTGATGACCTCAGAAGTTAAGTCCCATAGTGCTCAGAGCCTTTTGATGATTGATGCCAGTTTAGAAATGTATGAAGTTGTGCAAGTTTCCTCGTGATGAAAGGTGTAAATATGGCCGTAGGCCATGGAAAATTAAGGAAGAAGTAGAAAAGGCAGTTTATGATCACACTGATCTACTTAAAGGTAGATCACGGCATTACAGCAATGAAAAGACCAAGAATTTTTACCTTCTAGAGGAACTTTCGGGGAATAAAATGTATGAAATATTCCAGGACAAATATCCAAAACTTGACCTTTCATATGAAACGCTTAGAACAGTACCCAGCACGAAATTTAATATAGCTACTGGTATGCAAGGAGTGGTACATACTCACCCTGTGATAAATACACTGCTGAGATGAAATTCTGAATGCAAGATTATCTGAAAATTTGGATTTACGACGCGAAGAAACTAAGTCTTGGTATAAACTGCTAAGATCACCAGTGACCACATGATACAGAAAGTCAAAGATGAAACATTTTATTCCAGAAACAGAAATGCTCGTTTAAGAAGCCGAAATTCTAATGATACCGAGACAAATTGCATGGACTACCTCAAAACTTTATGGTTATCAAGTACTACAGTAAGTACTAATGACATCTAGTACAAAAGGCAAATCCCTGTTTACTTTTTCAACATTCATCAGCTTCCAAGTGCAAGTTCAGTGTTCTGTACTTGCACTTAAGAGACTGGAAGAAAAGCGCCGAATGAAGTTGTTTCCTTTTTAAATCACCTTGTAACAAAATTATTGAGCAGGGAATTCACACACTTTTAAGTTTTTTGTGATTCGTGTTCAGGTCAGAATAAGAATAACTGTTCTAACTTATCTTAATTGCCTAGTAAATGAACTGAATATTTTCCCTCTTGGGGGATCTTTTTATGTAGTACGATAAGCGTATCGGGTAATTAACATAAAGCAGTAGCAAAAGTTCCAGTGGACTGGGTGGGGATCATTGGTTGAAGCCCTATGTAAACCTAAACCATTTTATGCTGCGCTGGTCAGTCAGGATTTGAAAGAAAACTGGGAATCATTTATAAAGAAAGAATATTTGAAAAAATGCTGAAAAGACCCTTTCAGAGCGGTAGTTAACACAAAAAACACAGCTCTGCCTCATTCAGTATCGTGAAAATTTATAATGGAGTTTGGATTTCATAGATGGTGAGGGCTTCACAGTAACTTCAGGAGCAGCAGGCTAGAGAATATGATTACATAACGTGCTAAAATTTGAAAATTTTATAAAATATTATTTAGAATATTTTTATAATAATAGTAATAATCATTTGTCTTTACAAGTCCTCTAACAATATCGAAAGAAAAGTGTCAGGACCTCTAGATTTTGAAGGAATATTAAGGACAAGAGGAAGAGAGTTTTACACAAACCTTTTACACTAGGCTTACAATTACATATTGGGACAAAGTGATATTTTACTTTATTCTCATTACCACTTTATCACATGACGTTAAAACAGCAAAGACAAATTATTTAAAAAGAACTATCTTTATTGTTTCAAACATCGTATTTCATTACAAAATATTCTTACAGCTAATGTTTAAGAAAAAGTACACTTTTACTTGCAATATCTTCTATTCCGCTACATGCAAGTAGCACATTCGTCTTTTTTTTACGCATGATTTTACTTTAAATATTACGCCAATAAAACTACTATTTTAATATTTAAGTTATCAGTTTATATTAACTTTAATGCATATAACTATCCTTCCAAACAACTTAAGTATTCATTAATTTTATCCATTAGTGCCCTTGAATTTCTCTTTCAACCTTTACTATTTCTGTCTTGAAAAACTTGTTCATGTAGGCGAAGCAGTCTTTTTCTGTGCTCTTGATATGTTACAAAATTAAGGAATACCTTTTATGGTGCTAGAGAGAGCTGCATAAGGTAAAACCTGTAGGGAAGACAGAGACTGGAATATATCAAACTGAGGACTGCAGGTGTTAAATGATACAGGGAGATGAAAAAGTTGGTACAGCAGAAGAAGTCGTAGCATCAGCAGCAAACGAGTCACAAGACTGACAACGATAAAACCGTAAGATACTATCTGCGATGAAAATATGCTGTTCATATGAACACGGAACTTCGGGGTAGCCCGAGAAATTCATTCGAATGCAACACAGTTGACCAGAATATTGTGATAAGGCCATGAAAGTCTACATTTTACTAACGTGAATGGTTAACACGAAACACAATGGAGATGATCCGTTACATATTACGGTGAAAAGTCTGCTTACCTCGGTCATCTCAGCGAGGTCAGCATTGATATCGGCGTTGGCGCCACCACGCAGCCACCGCAGCGCCACCGTCGCGTTCTCCGTCTTGTCCTGGCTCAGCAGGAATATCGGCGACTCCGGCACGAAGAAGAACAGCACGAAGAATAAAATGGGCGGGATGGAGCACAACAGCGACAGCCACATCAGGTTCGCCCATTTACCCACCACGTAAACATACAGGATGCCTGCAGGTGGTCCACAACATGTAGCCCTCCACCCATCTTCATCAGAATACCACACTTATCTTACTATAAGCTCTAGAAGGCCACAGCTTTAATTTTTCCTACATAATACCACTTTTCCTACGGAGGAACTATTTTACTTTCAAAAATGTCTGTTGGTTTTGTTTACCTTACAGAGAGGGCTCGTTAAGGTAATGCAGCCCTGGGGAATTGCGTATTGTATCACAGTCGTCCATAATACGAGCACGTAGAGTCTGTACATTTGGTACCGGGGTTGCGTAGACAAGAGCTTTCAAATGCCATCATAAATGAAAGTCGAGAGGGTTGAGGTCAGGAGTGCGTGGAGGCCATGGAATTGGTCCGCCTCTACCAATCCATCGGTCACCGAATCTGTTGTTGAGAAGCGTACGAACACTTCGACTGAAATGTGCACAAGCTCCATCGTGCATGAACCACATGTTGTGTCGTACTTGTAAAGGCACATGTTCTAGCAGCACATGTAGAGTATCCCGTGTGAAATCATGACAACGTGCTCCATTGAGCGTAGGTGGAGGAACATGGGGCCCAACCAAGACATCACGAACAATGCGTCCCCAAACGTTCACAGAAAATCTGTGTTGATGACGTGATTGCACAATTGCGTGCGGATTCTCGTCAGTCCACACATGTTGATTGTGAAAATTAGCATTTTGATCACGTTGGAATGAAGCCTCATCCGTAAAGAGAAAATGAGCTCTAACATCGACATTAAGCGTTTCCGAACACATGTCAGCATAACATCTTTTCCTTATTTGTGTGTGAGGAAAGTTTCCTGAAAGTTTGGCCGTACCTTTTTTTAACACACACACACACATATATATATATATATATATATATATGGTGGTCCTTTAATCGTGACCGGGCCAAATATCTCACAAAATAAGCGTCAAACGAAAAAACTACAAAAAAAACTACAAAGAACGAAATTTGTCCAGCTTGAACGGGGGAAACAGAGGCGCTATGGTTGGCCCGCTAGATGACACTGCCATAGGTCAAACGCATATCAACCGCGTTTTTTAAATAGGAACCCCCATTTTTTATTACATATTCGTGTAGTACGTAAATAAATATGAATGTTTTAGTTGGACCACTTTTTTCGCTTTGTGATAGATGGCGCCACAAACATATGGCTTACAATTTTAGAGGAACAGCTGGTAACAGGAAGGTTTTTTAAATTAAAATACAGAACGTAGGTACGTTTGAACATTTTATGTCGGTTGTTCCAATGTGATGCATGTTACTTTGTGAACTTACCATTTCTGAGGACGCATGCTGTTACAGCGTGATTACCTGTAAATACCACATTAATGCAATAAATGCTCAAAATGATACCCGTCAACCTCAATGCATTTGGCAATACGTGTAACGACTTTCCTCTCAACAGCGAGTAGTTCGCCTTCCGTAATGTTCGCACATGCATTGACAATACGCTGACGCATGTTGTGAGGCGTAGTCTGTGGATCACGATAGCAAATATCCTTCAACTTTCCCCACAGTAAGAAATCTGGGGACGTCAGATCCGGTGAACGTGTGGGCCATGGTATGGTCCTTCGACGACCAATCCACCTGTCATGAAATTGCTATTCAATACTGCTTCAACCGCACGCGAGCTATGTACCGTGCATCCATCATGTTGGAATTACATTGCCATTCTGTCAGGCAGTGAAACATCTTGTAGTAACAGCAGTAGAACATTACGTACGAAATCAGCATACATTGCACCATTTAGATTGCCATCGATAAAATGGGGGCCAATTATCCTTCCTCCCATAATGCCACACCATACATTAACACGCCAAGTTCGCTGATGTTCCACTTGACGCAGCCATCGTGGATTTTCCGTTGCCCAATAGTGCATATTATGCCGGTTTACGTTACCGCTGTTGGTGAATGAAGCTTCGTCGCTAAATAGAACGCGTGCAAAAAATCTGTCATCGTCTCGTAATTTCTCTTGTGCCCAGTAGCACACGACGTTCAGAGTCGTCGCCATGTAATTCCTGGTGCATAGAAATATGGTACGGGTGCAATCGATGTTGATGTAGCATTCTCAACACCGACGTTTCTGAGATTCCCGATTCTCGCGCAATTTGTCTGCTACTGATGTGCGGATTAGCCGCGACAGCAGTTATAACACCTACCATCATTTGTTTCAGTTCGTGGTTAACGTTTCACATGTGGCTGAACACATCCTGTTTCCGTAAATAACGTAACTATCCAGCGAGCGGTCCGAACACTTGGACGATGTCGTCCAGGATACCGAGCATCATAAGCAGCATACAAAGCACACATTGATCACAATAACCATACATCAACACGATATCGACCTTTTCCGCAATTGGTAAACGGTCCATTTTAACATCACAAAGCAAATACCGTCCGCACTGGCGGAATGTTACGTGATACAACGTACTTATACGTTTGTGACTATTACAGCGCCATCTATCACAAAACGAAAAAAAGTGGTCGAACTAAAACATTCATATTTCTTTACGTACTACGGGAATATGTAATAAAAATGGGGGTTCCTATTTTAAAAAACGCAGTTGATATCCGTTTGACCTATGGCAGCGCTATCTAGCCGGCTAACCATAGCGCCATATGGTTTCCTCCTTCAAGCTAGACGAGTTTCGTTCTTTGTAGTTTTTTCGTTTAATGCTTATTTCGTGAGATATTTGGCCCGGTCGCTATCAATGGACCACCCTGAATTATATATATCAAAAAAAGGTTTGCATCTTCCCAGTTCCCAGAACTCCCGAGGATAGACATTGACTGTGGATATTATATCACATACAAAGTCCCTTCGACTGTTCAGAGATGTCACTAAACGACGTAAATAACCATGCATGAGGAGCGCCTATAAGACGGAGCGGGTCCGACAGCCGATCATTTCGAATCATTCCACCAGGAAGGAGGTACACGGCTCGTGTTGTCTGTAGTTCAACTACGCCTATCCAGTCAATACCCCGGTTCGATCGCGTCCGCTTTGTTACTTTGTGCCAGGAGGGGCACTCAACAAAGGAAGTGTCCAGTCGTGTCGGAGTGAACCAAAGCGATGTTTTTCGGACATGGAGGAGATACAGAGAGACATGCCTCACTCAGGCCGCCCAAGGGCTACTACAGCAGTGGATGCCACTACCTACGGATTATGGCTCGGAGGAACCCTGACGGCAACGCCACCATGTTGAATAATGCTTTTCATGCAGCCACAGGACGTCGTATTACGACTCAAACTGTGCGCAATAGGTTGCATAATGCGCAACTTCACTCCTGACGTCCATGGAGTGGTTCATCTTTGAAAACCACAACACCATCGTGGTACACATGGGTCCAGCAACATGCCGAATGGACCGCTCAGGATTGCCATCACGTTCTCTTCACCGATGAGTGTCACATACACCTTCAACCAGTTAACCAGACAATCGTCGGAGACGTGTTTGGAGGCAACCCGGTCAGGCTGAACGCCTTAGACTCACTGTCCAGCGAGTGCAGGAGGTAGAGGTTTCCTGATGTCTTCGGGTGGCAATATGTTGGGTCGACGTACCCAACTGGTGGTCATGGAAAGCGCCGTAACGGCTGTACGATACGGGAGTGTCATCCTCCGACCGATAGTGCAACCATATCGGCAGCATATTGGCGAGGCATTCGTCTTCATGGACGATAATTCGCGCTCCATCGTGCACATCTTGTGAATGACTTCCTTCAGGATAGACATCGCTGGACTAGAGTGGCCAGCATGTTCACCAGACATGAACCCTATCGAACATGCTTGGGAAAGATTGAAAAGGGCTGTTTATGGACGTCGTGACCCACCAACCGCTCTGAGGGATCTACGCGGAATCGCCATTGAGGAGAGGGACAATCTAGACCAATAGTGCCTTGATGAACTTGTGGACAGTATGCCACGACGAATATAGGCATACAACATTTGGTGTTAGAGGTACCGGTGTGTACAGCAATCTGGACCACCACCTCTGTAGGTCACGCTGTATGGAGGTACAACATGCAATGTGTGGTTTTCATGAGCAATGAAAAGGGCGGAAATGATGTTTATGTTGATCTCTATTTCAGTTTTCAGTACAAGTTCCGGAACTCTCGGAACCGAGGTGATGCAAAACTTTATGTACGCTACTGGCCATTAAAATTGTTCACCACGAAGATGTGCTACAGAAGCGAAATTTAACCGACAGGAAGAAGATGCTGTGATACGCGAATGCTTAGCTTTTCAGAGCATTTACACAAGGTTGGCGCCGGTGGCGACACCTACAACGTGCTGACATGAGGAAAGTTTCCAACCGATTTCTCATTCACAAACAGCAGTTGACCGGCGTTGCCTGGTGAAACGTTGTTGTGATGCCTAGTGTAAGGAGGACAAATGCGTACCATCACGTTTCCGAGTTTGATAAAGGTCGGATTGTAGCCTATCGCAATTGCGGTTTATCGTATCGCGACATTGCTGCTCGCGTTGGTCGCGATCCAATGACTGTTGGCAGAATATGGAATCGGTGGGTTCAAGAGGGTAATACGGAACGCTGTGCTGGATTCCAATGCCCTCGTAACGCTAGCAGTCGAGATGACAGGCATCTTATCCACATGGTTGGAACGGTTCGTGCACCCACGTCTCGATCTCTGTGTCAACAGATGGGGACGTTTGCAAGACAACAACCATTTGCACGGACAGTTCGACGACGTTTGCAGCAGCATGGACTATCAGCTCGGAGACCACGGCTGCGGTTACCCCTGACGCTGCATCACAGACAGGAGCGCCTGTGATGGTGTACTCAACGACGAACCTGTATGCACAAATGGCAAAACGTCATTTTTTCGGATGAATCCAGGTTCTGTTTACAGCATCATGACGGTCGCATCCGTGTTTGGCGACATCACGGTGAACGCACGTTGGAAGTGTGTATTCGTCATTGCCATATTGGCGTATCACCCGGCGTGATGGTATGGGGTGCCATTGGTTACACGTCTCGGTCACCTCCTGTTCGTAATGACGGCACTTTGAATAGTGGACGTTACATTTCAGATGTGTTACGACCCGTGGCTCTAGCCTTCATTCTGCTCCCCAAAACCCTACATTTCAGCAGGATAATGCACGACGGCATGTTGCAGGTCCTGTACGAGCCTTTCTGGATGCAGAAAATGTTCGACTGATGCCCTGGCCAGCACATTCTCCAGATTTCTCACCAATTGAAAACGTTTGGTCAATGGTGGCCGAGCAACTCGCTCGTCACTTTACGCCAGTCACTACTCTAGATGAACTGTGGTATCGTGTTGAAGCTGCATGGACAGCTGTACCTGTACACGCCATCCAAGCTTTGACTCAATGCCCAGGCGTATCACGGCTGTTATTACAGCCAGAGGTGGCTGTTCTGAGTACTGATTTCTCAGGATCTGTGCTCCCAAATTGCGTGAAAGTGTAATTATATGTCAATTCTAGTATAATATATTTGTCCAATGAATACCCGTTTATCATCTGCATTTCTTCTTGGTGTAGCAATTTTAATGACCAGTAGTGAATATATATACTGACAGAAAAAATACCAAAAAGTAATTAATGTAGAATAATGAAATTTCGAGAATACATTTAAGTGTGTAACAGTGCAAGATCGCCACGCAGACACTCATGCATAATGTTGTACTTTTGTACAGGGGCCGGATATCAGTTTCTGGTATGGAGCTCATTGCATGTTGCATTTCGTCGGTCAGTAGACTAACAGTTAATTCCGTTTGTGGGTGAGGCTGAAGTTGTCGTTGCATGATGTCCCATATGTGCTCGATTTGCTGATAGATCTGGTAATGGAGCAAGCCAAGGCAACATGATGACACTCTGTAGAGAATGTTGGGTTAGAGAAGGGGTATGTGAGCGAGCGGAATGCTGTTGGAAAATACCCCGCTGAAGTGCTGTTCATGAATGGCATCGCAACTAGTCGAATCAGCAGACTGACGTACAAATTTTCAGCCAGAGCGTGTGTGATATCACGAGAGTGCTCCTGCTGTCATACGAAATCGGATCCTAGACCGTAAGTCCAGGTGCAGGTGGTAACGCAACATATTAAAGGCTTTACTGTACCGAAGTATGCGATACCCTCCAAATTCAACCAGTTTAACGAGTATTTATGATTATAGCAAAGGTATTGTGTATGTTAACTATGATTGCATAACATGTCTCCATAAACGGTCAACCCATTAAATTATACTGAGTAACTGACCCACACAAAAGTTAATATCACTTGATCACTGATACAGCAAATGGCATCATGTAAAAACACTGAGTTCATCTTAAATAATTAATATGAAGTACGAAAAATAGTGGCCAACTTAGGTATTTTGGATCTCCTTAAATAAAAATCACCCAGTGAAACCTATTTGTCCACTAGGAGTGTTTTCACTCAGTATTCACGAAATCAATCCTATTTTAGACGAAAACCAATGTAATTCTTAATAATTCATGTTATTTACTTATTTATGCAAATTAGAGAAGTCAATTGACAAACTTCTAAAAAACGGACTTTTTGTAACAAAGAATTATTCTGTCAAGTCAGCAAATCTGTCTGTCATTTTAATAACATGTTAAATTATGTCACTCGATGCAAATTAATAACTTTTCTGCACAAATTATGATAACAGATGTACATGTGACTTGTAAACTACATCTCTTTTTAGTAGTTCTTTCACGATGTTATAAATACAAGCAGCAAGAACGGTCGAGAGAGCAGTCGGAATGTCACTTTGGTACAGTGTGTTTGTGTGTTATTGTTTGAGGTGGATAAACAATGCAAAGAACATGTAATGGAAGTACTACTTTGTGTTGTGTCATGGTCTTTGGTGGACAGTAGAATTAAGATGGCCACCAGAGTAATAAATATTTGAAGTTTACATATTTGTTGGTTTCGCTCATTCTTTATCATCAAAAGCACATAAAAACACGGGACCTCATGTTTTTCACCCTAGACAACCAGACATAGAGCCAGCATCAGCATCGAGAGACAGCAGCGATCCAGCAAGTAGCAGCGATTACTACAACACAATGCATTTTAATGGCGCCAACCTAACATCAAGTGCTAACAAGCTCCGTAAATGGGAGTGAAATAGTGCGATTATAGCAATTAGCAATATCTACGACCAGGCGACCATTACAAAAGTGGGGGCTCAGCCGGGATCTTTAAGTGCATCGATGATAATAGTGCAGCGATAAATTTCGTAAGTGCTTAGCATTCCAAAAAAGTTTATTTGTGCAGTGTGGCAACAGTGAAAATATGTCAAAATTAAATAAATAAATAAAGTGTGTTTGTGCGACTACCAAAAACCATCATCACACCGCTCAGAAGATTAACGTCTGGATTATGTCAATGGAATTCATCAATCAAGACTTCAGCTTCGATAAAACCGAATATAAGTGAAGAAAGCCAGCAAGAACACCGATCACGACATCATAGCATATAAAGCAAGGTATTTTGTTGTTGTCATTTAAAATAATTAATAGTTAACATGTCTCTACCTGAGAGTGATGAGATCGTAGGAAATGTAAAAATTGAACCAGGGGATGGTGAACAATTAAACTTAACAGAGTGGCTAGCAGGGTTTGCAACTCAAATAAGCTCGCAACTTAAACAGTCAATTGAACAAGTACGTTTGGATGTTAAACAATCAAGTGAACAAGTAAGCTTGAAACTCACAGATAGACTGGATAAGTTAAGTTTGGATTTTGATCTATTAAGTACTCATCTCAATGAGAAGTGTGAGGAAATTAAAACTACCCTCCGTAAGGACACTACAGAACAGTTGATACACTTCAGAAAAGAATTTCAAGTTAAAGTTGAAAATTTAAATGAAAACATACAAGCTAACACAGACAGCATTGCTGTCATCTACAACAGAGTAGATACTGAAGTTGAAAGATTAGATCAGAGAATAGACAAAACTTCAGAAAACCTTAAACAAGAATACAACCTGTATACCACTAATGTAGATACAAAAGTAGAAAATATACACACTAAATGTACACAATTGGAGGACGCACTGATGTCCAAACAAACGATTTACAATCAAAATACAATGTATGGGCACATCCAAGTGAAATGCTTTCCTGGTGAAAATCTGCACCCTATTGACTTTATTCACCAATGTAAGGATATGTTTGTTGTAGGAATGTCAGATAACATAAAAATTAAGTTAGTAAAACGGTTTCTAGAAGGGGAGGCCCTATCCTGGGCAAATGAGAATAATGATTCTTGGAATACTTTTGAAGAGTTTGAAGCTAAGTTTATTTGCAAATTTTGGTCACAATCCATACAAGCCAGATTAAAGTCAGAATTTCTAAATGGACCAGTGTATAGAGGGAAAGTAGGGGGAATGCAAAAATTTTGCAGAGATCAATTGAAAAAACTTGCTCACTTGAATAACTCTTTTGATATTATGACACAAATTGATGTTTTAAAAAGAAGGTTACCAGACAGACTGCAGTGGGAATTGGTCCATGGACCAGACGATTCAATGGAAGAGTTCCTGAAATTTGTAGATAGATTAGATAGGGCCTTGGAAAGAGAAAATAACCAAAGTTTTGGCTCTGGCAACAATCAGTATGGGGGGTGGAACAGGAATGTAAATAGAGATTATTATGGGAGGAGAGACTTTGAAAATTCTGGAAATAATGCTCCAAATAGGGGAGATAGGAGATATGAAAATGATTTCAGAAACTATACACAGGAGGGAGGATGGAGGAGAGATAACAGGAATGATAGAAATAGGTATTGGGGAAGAGAACAAGATAGAAGGGGGTTTGTTGAAACTAGTGAACAAAACGACAACTACAAACGGACAGACCGAGGGAACCAGCCGGGAAACGGTGGACAGTCCCACTAGATGTCCGTAGTTTTGGGGCTAGACAATATTATGACAGGACAACACATAACCGAAACTGGAAAAGGAGAGGATACAATGTAAAGAGTAAGTACCATGAAAATACTTATGTTGTTAGAATGAACAAATTAGAATTTAATAAAAGGTTTTGGGATACTATGAGTAAAAGTGGTACAGTTAATAAAAACAGTGTTCAAGCACAGGTAGTTAGTGAAAGTGACAACAGATGTAGAGCCAGCATCAGCATCGAGAGACAGCAGCGATCCAGCAAGTAGCAGCGATTACTACAACACAATGCATTTTAATGGCGCCAACCTAACATCAAGTGCTAACAAGCTCCGTAAATGGGAGTGAAATAGTGCGATTATAGCAATTAGCAATATCTACGACCAGGCGACCATTACAAGGTCCAGTGTGCCTAGCACGGAGACAGGTTGGTTGCAGTCCCTCAGCTGGCCTCCTTTTAACCAACGCGCGGCCATCACTGGCACCGAGGACAGCTGCTTTCACCAGAAAACACAACAGACTTCGACCCCCTGCCCTCTAATGAGCTACCGTTTAACACCATTGAAGTCACAAATGAAGGTGGTTTGGGGTTAGTGGAACGCACGCTATACAGGGTGTTACAAAAAGGTACGGCTAAACTTTCAGGAAACATTCCTCACACACAAAGAAAGAAAATATGTTATGTGGACATGTGTCCGGAAACGCTTACTTTCCATGTTAGAGCTCATTTTATTACTTCTCTTCAAATCTCATTAATCATGGAATTGAAACACACAGCAACAGAACGTACCAGCGTGACTTCAAACACTTTGTTACAGGAAATGTTCAAAATGTCCTCCGTTAGCGAGGATACATGCATCCACGCTCCGTCGCATGGAATCCCTGATGCGCTGATGCAGCCCTGGAGAATGGCGTATTGTATCACAACCGTCCACAATACGAGCACGAAGAGTCTCTACATTTGGTACCGGGGTTGCGTAAACAAGAGCTTTCAAATGCCCCCATAAATGAAAGGCAAGAGGGTTGAGGTCAGGAGAGCGTAGAGGTCATGGAATTAGTCCGCCTCTACCAATCCATCGGTCACCGAATCTGTTGTTGAGAAGCGTACGAACACTTCGACTGAAATGTGCACGAGCTCCATCGTGCATGAGCCACATGTTGTGTCGTACTTGTAAAGGCACATGTTCTAGCAGCACAGGTAGAGTATCCCGTATGAAATCGTGATAACGTGCTCCATTGAGCGTAGGTGGAAGAACATGGGGCCTAATCAAGACATCACCAACAATGCCTGCCCAAACGTTCACAGAAAATCTGTGTTGATGACGTGATTGCACAATTGCTTGCGGATTCTCGTCAGCCCACACATGTTGCTTGTGAAAATTTATAATTTGATCACGTTGGAATGAAGCCTCATCCGTAAAGAGAACATTTGCACTGAAATGAGGATTGACACATTGTTGGATGAACCATTCGCAGAAGTGTACCCGTGGAGGCCAATCAGGTGCTGATAGTGCCTGCACACGCTGTACATGGTACTGAAACAACTGGTTCTCCCGTAGCACTCTCCATACAGTGACGTGGTCAACCTTACCTTGTACAGCAGCAACTTCTCTGACGCTGACATTAGGGTTATTGTCAACTGCACGAAGAATTTCTTCGTCCATTGCAGGTGTCCTCGTCGTTCTAGGTCTTCCCCAGTCGCGAGTCATAGGCTGGAATGTTCCGTGCTCGCTAAGACGCCGATCAATTGCTTCGAACGTCTTCCTGTCGGTACATCTTCGTTCTGGAAATCTGTCTCGATACAGACGTACCGCGCCACGGCTATTGGCCCGTGCTAATCCATACATCAAATGGGCATTTGCCAACTCCGCATTTGTAAACCTTGCACTGACTGCAAAACCACGTTCGTGATGAACACTAACCTGTTGATGCTACGTACTGATGTGCTTGATGCTAGTACTGTAGAGCAATGAGTCGCATGTCAACACAAGTACCGAAGTCAACATTTCCTTCCTTCAATTGGGCCAACTGGCGGTGAATCGAGGAAGTACAGTACATACTGACGAAACTAAAATGAGCTCTAACATGGAAATTAAGCGTTTCCGGACACATGTCCACATAACATTTTTTCTTTATTTGTGTGTGAGTAATGTTTCCTGAAAGTTTGGCCGAACCTTTTTGTAACACCCTGTAGATCATCTGGCTGGAAGCGATCCTTGAAGTAACCGATTTGTAACAATGAATTTTCTCAGTTTGGTGCCAACTACGGCTCAAATTGCTGCTACACATGCATACGATGCGACAGAGCCATGTACAGAACATGATGGTCTTTCCTCTCGGTAATACCACGTGGCCGGCCAGAACCAGGCCTTTCTGTGACCGAACATTCTCGTGAACAAAGCTGCCAGCAATCGTGTTTAGTGGCTACATTCCTACCAAGCCTTTCTGCAGTATCGCAGAAGGAACATCCATCTTCTTGTAGCCCTATTACACGACCTCGTTCAAACTCAGTGAAGTGTTGATAATAGCGTCTTTGTCGCCTTAAAGGCGTTCTCGACTAATAGCAGTCCTCCACGTCCAGTCTCAAAGGCAACGAACGCTCATGACCATTACAGTCCGTATTTAAAGCAAACTTGATTTTCACGCTCATTTTGGTGCTACTAGCGCGAAATTTGAATTTCATCTTTAAGATGTAGAAACACTACTGCCAACTGTCCTTTATGTCATACAACTCCTTCTTGGTTTTGTGATTCTTTTTCCGTTGGTGTATAAAGCGCAAGTGTCGTTAACAAAAATGTCGAAAATTTCGGATGGACACAGACTACGTATTTTTTAAATATATAGGGTAAATAAGTACATATGCAATACATGAAGGGCAAACGTTGTTAGCAAAAATCTGGAAGTTTACTTGAAACTTTTACATGATATTTTAATAAACATCTGGATGGACATGGGAAATAAATCTCTTGGGTCGAGGTTTTGACGCATCTTCTTCATAGTTTCCGTTTTCTATAAGTAGCCTAAAGTTATTCCTGTCACGTATTATTTCTTCTGTAACACCTATTTTGTTGGCGTCTTTCTTTACTGCTTCTATCCATCCTACAGTGTTTTTCAGCTTACTAACGTAATTAAAAATTTTCTTTGTAATCCGTATATATATATATATATATATATATATATATATATATATATATATATATATATATATATTTGATTCTAATAAAACCTCATATCATTCCAAGCATGTGTCTCAATTTTTACCTCTCTATCTACATTATTCTGTGATTTATTCAGTTTTCAAATAAATCTTTTAATATATATATATATATATATATATTTGAAAGATTTATTTCCCATGTCCATCCAGATATTTATTAAAGTATCATGTATCATATATATACCGGGTGATCAAAAAGTCAGTATAAATTTGAAAACTTAATAAACCACAGAATAATGTACATAGAAAGGTAAAAATTGACACACATGCTTGGAATGACATGGGGTTTTATTAGAACCAAAAAAACACCCTATATTGCTAGACACGTGAAAGATCTCTTGCGCGCGTCGTTTGGTGATGATCATGTGCTCAGCCGCCACTTTCGTCATGCTTGGCCTCCCAGGTCCCCAGACCTCAGTCCGTGCGATTATTGGCTTTGGGGTTACCTGAAATCGCAAGTGTATCATGATCGACCGACATTTCTAGGGATGCTGAAAGACAACATCCGACGCCAATGCCTCACCCTCTGGACATGCTTTACAGTGCTGTTCACAACATTATTCCTCGACTACAGTATTGTTGAGGAATGATGGTGGACATATTGAGCATTTCCTGTAAAGAACATCATCTTTGCTTTGTCTTACTTTGTTATGCTAATTATTGCTATTCTGATCAGATGAAGCGCCATCTGTCAGACATTTTTTGAACATTTGTATTTCTTTGGTTCTAATAAAACCCCATGTCATTCCAAGCATGTGTCTCAATTTGTACCTCTCTATCTACATTATTCCGTGATTTATTCAGTTTTCAAATTTATACTAACTTTTTGGTCACCCGGTATATATGACATAGAAACAATGTTAGCAAGAATCTCAAAAAGTTATTGACCGATTGACACGATATTTCATCAAGAACTCTTAAAGGTTTTATGCTAAAACCGACTGTAAAAATAATACTGTGCTGCGAAAACGTGGTTTAACTTTCATTCTTGAAGTCAATTTTAACTACGATAGCAGGATATTTTAATCATTTGACGAATTGTTTCTCCCAAATATTATTTATCCTTATACACAATGTGCTGTTTTGTTTTCTTCCTCACTGTCGTTTTTAACAGAAAACAGGAAAGTTATATTTATGGACCGCCAGCTTATGATCAGAATATTACTAAGGAATCAGTATCATCCGAAGCTTAAATCCTACCTGTTCATACATTAAAAAAAGTGTGTGAAATATTGTCGTGAAAGCTTCTCTCCTCACAGATACTGCAAGTGGGGCGATCTTTCTCATACCAACGGTCCCAACCGATTCAGCCACTTGTTTTTCGAGATTTCAGCCCCCAATCAAAGCTTTGTCTGCAACAACAGAATATAAGGCTCAAGGACAGAGAGTGAGTGGTGGAGGGGGGGGGGGGGGAAGAGATGGACAGAGGGGGAAAGAGGATACGAGCAGAGAGAGATGGGAGGAGGAGCACATGGACAGGGGGGGGGGGAGAAGAAGATGGAATTAGAGAAATGGGACAGGAGAAAACTGATAGGGGGAGGGGGAGGAGGGGATGGACAGGGGGAAAGGGGGAGGAGCTAGATAGGGGGGGGGAGAAGGAGATTGTGATGCACATCCAACTGCAATACATGTTTAGGAATTGCGAAGCACTGCAAGGTTTGCAAGTTCACTATAAATACGATGGCCACGCTGAGCTCTAAGTTATTCATGAACCATCTAACCCCTGAAGTTAAAATGATAAACGCCCAGATTAATCCTGCACAAGGTAAGCGCCCTAATTCGGTACGAGCTTACGGTGACGACTGTCTTTGTTTTATATTCAGTTCCAAACCTAAAATATCTCAGATACCACATGCTAAGGTACATTAGGAGTGTTAATAAGCTGAATAGGTCTAACAAATTATAAAGATAAAGTGATGCTGACAGTTGATTAACGTAGGATGAACAGAAAATTAAAGAATACCATTTTTTGTTTTTTTAACTATGATGGTCCCGTTCCTATATATTGTGGAAAATGTAGACAGTTCGCTTATGGCTCAGCATTGGGATACCCTGTGCTTTCAGAGATAATCTGCTAACGAATCGGTTCCTAGCCAGTCAGGCGCTAAAACTTCTCCATTAAACAGAGTAAAGAAAGATGAGTTGATTCTGGGTTGCATTTACAGTAGAACGAACCCAGAACTGAACTGGGGTCGAAAGGCTAGAGTTCCATCATATAAATTGTCTACTACCAATTGACATGATGGACTGCCGTGAACCAAGATTTTCGACGCAAGTGACACTGGCTCCTTTCGAACACTGAAGTCATGGCATCAAGTTTGACTCGAAAGTCTAAGCCCTCACGCAAAGGTAATTTGAATACCAAACTAGCACTCCCTGTTCCTGAAAGCACTGAAGCCGTCAGCATTTTGCGCGTCATAATATCCCACATGACCCGACTTCCGCTTCATCCGGAGTTCTCTTCACAACCACTCCATCCTATGTCCTCTTCCCAGCAGCCTTCAGCTAATGTCCAGCAGACGCTACGTGCCACGACTGAGTTTATTTATTTATTTAGCGTATGGCTCATAACATCACAGTAAAAATTACAGAAACAACACGATTAAAAAAAAACACATATGCATAAACAGAACAATAAATAACAGTTTGTATATAAGGACACAACCAATTGTAAATTTACACTCACAGAAGAGCAATCACAAACAAACGTCCAGCTTAGAAAATATATAGTCGATTGCCTCTTGGGTCGCCATTAGGAAATCCTGTGGTTCACCCACATATGCCCTTAGTGGGCATTCCTGTACGATGTGTTTGACCGTCTGACTCTCAGCGCCACAGTCGCAAGCGGCCGAAGGAAGTTTACCCCATCTGTGTAAGGAGTCGGCGCATCTCCCATAATTGGTTCTGATGCGATTAAGAGTTGACCAAACTTTGCGAGAGCAATCAAATCCTTTTGGTTTACTAAAGATGCCTCAACAATTCCTCTGCGACGTCTAGGTTACCGTCGTCGCTGGCGGCGCAGTGTACCTGTGTACCGGAGCTTAAAAGCTATTGATATTGACTTGGCCGGACAGTTTAATAAACAGCAATTGATTGGTGGACCAAAAGTTTTTCGTGGACTGCGTCTGAACTTCACCTGTGATGTACAAGCAGTGTTTGGAGGTAGTACATGGCTTACGTTGGCTGTTGTTTGGGGCAATCACGCAGACTATGGTGGCCTTGAACCGTTTCCTGATGCAAATATTATTACTTGGAAGACGTGGAGTATAGCTGAGACTACAGGACTGTTGACTAAACAGCCTTATGGTACTCTTGTTCCTAGTATGCCATTTGTTTTGTCTACCAGCAGAAAGAAGAAGTTGAATGCTGATGAGTACCTGTTTATATGGGCGAAAGTCGGCAATGGCAACTGTGAAATAAAGATCAATGGTGACTGTATGTTGTATTATAGTAAAAATAAGGCCCGTGCGTCCATGGGCGCCGCCATGTTGGCCAAAGAGCTTAGTGCCACAGATAAAATACTCAAAGTCAGAGACCGAACGAACAATTCCTGCCCCACATCACAGTCAAACAGAACGGCTGAATTTTTTGGTGGGTACTAAGTGGCCAATCCGCGGTCTGGCTCCGAAACAGTGGCGCGCAGGCCAAATCAGGATATGGGAGAAAGGGCGGGAGGATGTCACCGTAGCCTCCCTCCAGAACAGAGAGAAATTGAAAATATCGAAGCTTTTACAATGAATCTAGAGAAGTCAATGTAACGTCTCGCTGTTAAAGTAAGTGGAAAACTTCACTTTTGCCGCTGAAGCTTCATCTCGTGTACGCCGAACTCGCCGTGTAGGCCACCTAGGAATGTGCAGGTATACCGCCTGCACGTTTTTTTGGTAGATCCCTCCGACTGTTGTGCCGAGAAGGTTAATGGAAACTCTCCGTCGCCTTCCCCAGAAAGGAACAGAAGAAAAGAGTTACAGCCCACTGCCAGGCTTACAACATGTGTTTCATGTAGAGTACAGAATATGCACGCACTATTGGCTGTTGATCACATAGAGCGATATTGGGGAAATGAAATAAAATACGTGCTCCACAGAACACTTGTTCTGCACACTGGTACGAGCAGTTAGCATGTGAATCAGACAGGATAGTCAACATGGTACGGTTACAAGCCAGACATATATCTGTTCATGTAAGATGTATGGCATTAATGAAAGTCTTTCAACTTTATATTCCATCAACTGTCATTCAAAAATATATATACAGAGGGGTCCAAAAAAATGTATCCACTGTTTAAAAGTCCATAACTTGCAAACTAATTGACGGAGTTGTCTCATTTTTGGTGAAAGTGTAGTTTAAAGCCCAACTTAAAGATATCACTGTAGGTGTTCGAAATGGTCACCATTAACATCCACACAAACGATGCCGCCGAACTGCAGCACGAACTACTGACAGCAACGTGTTCAGTTGGATATTCGCACATGAATGTACGATGGATTCTCGAAGTTCATCTAATGCGCGTGGCTTTTGTCGATAAACGACGTCCTTTAGTGTTTCCCACAGGTAAAAGTCCAGAGGAGATAGGTCTGGGGAACGTATTGGATACTCCACAGCACCTCTACGGCCTATCCATTCTTCTTGGTAGATTTTCGTCCAGATAAGCCCTAACACGATTTTGGTAGTGGGCTGAGGCACCATCTTGTTGAAAGTAAATTCTTCCGTCTCCACACAAGTCTCAGATGGCAGGTAAAATGGAAGTCTGAAGCTTTTGTAGGTACACCTCACCGGTAACTGTGCCGTCAAAGAAGAATGGCCCAATCTAGCCCCGGTAAGACAACCCACACCACACATTTACTCCTGGCAAATTCACGGCTTTGTCTACATGGACGTTCGTATTTTCGGTGGCCCAGTAGATGCAATTGTGGCGAATTACTGTACCATTGAGTTTGAACTGTGCCTCATCTCTGCAAACTCTTCATCGTTGCGCACCATGTTAGTAAACCACTCGCAGTACTCCATTCTACGATCTGGGTCGTCCTCGTTCATTGCGTGTAGCAATCGTGGGATGTAGCACTTCCACTTTGCTGTCTTAAAAATTCGCCGAACACTTGAGCGACTCACTCCAGTTTCACGGGTACACTGTCTCACAGCGAGTGAATTGTTGTAAAACACGACGGGAGTTATCTGGACTTGTTACTGTTACAGGTCGTCCAGATCGTTGTTTGTGTACATCTTTGACACAGCGTTCGGCTTCGAATTTGTCTCGAATGCGACGAATCGTTAAACGTGTCGATGGCTCTGTTTGATACTCATTTCGCCATTGCCGTTGAACCTCATTAATGTTTTTGTACTTAAAATACCACTTCAAAACTGACTTCCTTTCATCGAATGTAAGTCTTGTTGCAGCCATGTTTACTCGAGTAACTAGGTGCAACTAAATACAAAACACTGACTGTCTGGCGACTGTCATTTGACAAAACAAAACAACGCAATACAACGCTTATGTGGCGATTGCCGGAAATACAAACTATTACACTACCAATTAGTTTGCCAGTTATGGACTTTTAAACAGTGGATACATTTTTTAGAGCCCTCTGTATAACTCCGGCAGCACGTGGAAGATATTATACGGGAGGTGCATAAAAACAGGGAAACACCAAAAGCACAATACACTGTAGGAATACCGTTAGCGTTTAAAACAGCTTCTAGCCATCTCGGGATGGTGGCCGAGGAAGATGTGACACTTCATCCTCGTGCACACAGGACCAGTTCTGAATGATGCGAGCTGTCAGAACAGGCAGCTAGCGTCTTAGAATACAGTATCACGATTGGGGGACAAACATTGAACCATGGCATCGGACTGATCAGTCAAAATGGTCACGAAGTCCTTGAATGTAATGCGATCTTGCAGAGCAGCAGTGGGGCGCATGGAATGCCACGATATGACTGTCCAAACCATCACCGAATTCTCATCAAATTTCACTCTTGGGACATAAACTCGGCCAGAAATTGGTGTGTGAAACACGATTCATCCGACAAAATCACTCTTTTCCTTTGCTCCCCATTCCACGTTGTATGGCTTCGACACCACGTTTTCCTGGTACAGGCATTTGCATTACTGAGGAGTGGTTTTGGAATTCCAGCTCATCCTGAAATTCCTTGTTTTTAGAGCTCCTTTTGGCTTGGTTTGGTGCTGTCGAGGCTGCGAGAGCGACAGCCACTTCTGCAACGACTTTTGCAACCATCGGCCTCTTATTTTTCGTCGCAGTCCTCTTCAGTGACCATCCGTCAGTATCACTCAACACATACTTCCGTCCGCGTTGTGACTTAGTGGATGATATTTTTCTGATTTTCTCTTATACTGTATGGTCGGAAATTGCCGTTACAAACTTCTAGGACATGTAGAGAGTAGTGAGTACATAACATTTTGAATAGGAACCCATGTCCGGAAGCCGGCAGGAGTGGTCGTGCGGTTCTAGGCGCTACAGTCTGGAACCGAGCGACCGCTACGGTCGCAGGTTCGAATCCTGCCTCGGGCATGGATGTGTGTGGTGTCCTTAGGTTAGTTAGGTTTAAGCTGTTCTAAGTTCTAGGCGACTGACGATCTCAGAAGTTAAGTCGCATAGTGCTCAGAGCCATCTTCGGAAACGTATCGTTTCCGTTCTATGACAGTTTCAATGCAGATGATTATCTCATCCACATCCACGTGAGGAATGTACATAGGCGTGACCCAGTACAATTGTTGTAGTCCATTTGAAAAGAATACTGACTCGTTCCATTATTATTTACGCATTTGCATTACACCGTACTCCTTATGCTTTACATTATTCGACAACAACAAGAACCCAACATCTACGGCACCAGCCGCAACGTACCGATGCATTACAACAGCGGCTCGATGTGACGACCACCAGCGTTGTTACACACATTGTACCTCCGAAACATATTCTGGTACACTCTCTCCATCCCACCTGTGCAGTCCATTTAAAGAACAGGGAGGCAAATCTTGAATTAAATGTAATGTGGAAAGGTGAACGTCTCGAGCATTGAAAAACGCCCAAATATCTTGGTGTCACGTTGGATCGCACACTGACCTACAAACATCATTGTAATGCCACAAGGGAAAAACTCTCAACTAGAAACAACATCATCAGGAAACTAACCAGCGGATACTCGGGTGCAAACCCAAAAGCCCTGAGAACTTCAGCCCTTACGCTCAGCCGCGGAATACGCCGCTCCAGTATGGTCTGCATTAACACACGCGAGAAAAGTTGATGTCGCGGTGAATGAAATGGCACGGATTGTTACCGGATCCTTGAGACCAACCCCAGTGCACAAGATGTACTTAATCATGGGGATCGCACCGCTCAACATACGACGTGACATCGCTGCCGAAGCCGAAAAAACCAAGCAAGGAAAGGACATGCGTCATCCTTTATATGGACACCAGCCTGCTGACCGACGGCTTTGTTCGAGGAAGAGTTTCCTGTCATGTACCCGTGCCCTGGAAGGGTCGGCTGCAGAGAATCGTTTGAAAAGGTGGGAAATAGACCTGAGAGACCCCCATAAAGATGTAAAAGAAGAACTGGCGCCTGGCGGAGACCTACCATACACAGTCTGGAGAACCCTAAACCGTATGAGGGTAGAAGTGCCAAAGCGCAAGACAAACCTGCAGCAATGGAGTTTCCTAAAAGAGAATGAGAACACACTCTGTCTGTGTGGTTCTGTCCAGGATCATCAACACCTGCTTATCTGTCATATTTAGACCAGCCCTGTACAATGAATGACTTATGGGAGGCAAATGACAAAGCCATATTGGCTGCTGATTTTTGGAAGTCTGAAGTCTAGTTCCGGACACGGAAAGTAAGTAAGTACCTGGTGTCTCATCAAGGTCTTGTGCAGTGCCTAGAACTCGTGCCAGCAGATCTTCCTCTGTCTCTACATGTGTCTCATAAATTAGGCTCTTCATACGACCCCACAAGAAGTAGTCCATAGGGGCTAAATCGGTCATTTGTGGCGGCCACGCGGTTGGACCACCGAGGCCTATCCATCTTTCACCAAGCCGTCTGTTGAGATGTCCCCAGACAGCCAGTGAAAAGTGAGGTGGTGCTCCATCATGCTGAAACCACATTTCCTGACGGACATTCAATGGCACAGCTTCCAAGAACGGGTCCATTACCGTCACGGCCCCCGGCTGCGATCACAACAGAGGCCAACAGCGCGTGGTTCCAGTCACCGCGGTACAACCGAGCAAAGCCTAGCGGGCTCACGTCCGAGCGTCCACTGGCTACCTTCGTCGCTGCCGAGAAAATTAAGAGCGGAAGCAAACTGGCCCAGAAGGCCAACAATCAATATATTACTGTTGATCAAGAAATTTTGTTATTCTGTTATCAAGAGCCATCCGTGGACAAACACCCACCATCCTCTTCCTTAAGCCCAGCAGAGAACCCACCTTTGAATCTGGTGACGGACAATGGAGTCTCATGCCTGTTTACACTGGTATCTGGAAAACTGTTGAAGCATCGTGGAGGACGGGTTTTGCGGAATTAAGAGTCAGCAGTGTGGAGCACCTACAGCAGCGGTGTGCCACGCAACAGAGAAGTGCCGATATCTGTTATTTTCGTTTCGAGCCAGGTGGGTTGTCCCTTTTCCTGTCTTTTGCTGGATCACTTTTGTATTCTTTCGGTTACTTTCCTCTTGATTAAACTGTACTTATGGAGAAGGAACTTTCAGCTGCTAATACTATTGAATAACTTAGGGATCAGATAGAGAAATTACAGATAGAGGTAATCAGCTCAGAGGGGCAGAGAGGGAACAGTCACATCCCAAACCACCCCTGTGGATGGTACTGCTGTTTACCTCGTCCTCAGGGAAGTGAAGATGTTTTTATCTTTTTGACAAATTGGCTACAGTCACCAAATTGGGGAGGGGTTTAAGGAGCATTTACTACGCGCTGCTAGATTGAAGTTAACGGGAGATGCTGGAGTACATGTCATGTGTAATGAGAATCTGAGGGAGGCTAAAACATTTGACGATTTTTAGGAAGGGTTAATACAGAGATATCGGAAGAAGAACACGGTAAGATATTGTCGGAAACAGCTTACAAGGGTTTTTTGTAAGCAGAATTAATGGACTGAAGGTTTCGCAGACCGTATTCGTAAAATCATTGTAGGTACCTATGAGCTCACGGATAGTGATAGGGCAAACTCGGTAATTTTGCGAGAAGCAGAGCAGAGGGTTCATAACGCATTTGTGAGGGGGCTACAACCGAAAATGTCAAGAAAGATTCATTTGGAATTTCCTAAGTATTTGAGTGAAGTAGTGTATATTGCATTTTCATTAGAGGAAGTTGAGTCATTGGCTAAGTCACCGGACATTGTGTAGTATGGACATAATTTGTTTTCGCTGTGGACGAAGGGATTATGTACAAAAAGATTTCAGACATCAACGTTGCAGCCAATGTCAAAAATTTGGTCATTTAGTCCGGCATTGCTGTAACAGAAATCAGCAACAAGAGAAATTTCAGTCTCAGGGTAAATCTTACGCGCAGCAGTTAAACGGCGCAAGGAGCGGATTGTCCACTGTGCCACGCTCCCAGTAAGAGTTAGCGCATGTAAGAAAGCAGTGGCAGATTTTACTCTGACCACCTATGTGGGGGATAAATTATGTAAAATGTTGGATACTGACTCTCAGGAATCGGTTGTAAGTAAGCGAGAATTGGAGCAAATAGGTTAAGTGAACCATGCTAAAGGTTCAGTGGCGTAGGTGGAGGGCGTGTAAATTCACTTGGTGCTGGAGTGCTGAAGTTTTGAGTGGAGGAACTTTACTTCCAAGTGGATGCAGAAGTTCTTCCAATGGTAGGTACGACATTATTCTCGGACTCGACTTTCTCGTTGCACGCCACACCATAACTGACTTGCAACGGCATGCGGTAGAAGAACTGGATGGAACTTTGTTTCAACTAGGCTCTGCAACCACAATACTTTCAACATAGCAAGGTCCACTCCACGGCCAGGGGAATACCGGGTCCCTTAAGGTCAATTCGAGTTATCACGATCAAATGAAAAGAGGTTTGTGAATTTCTATGTACTGACGGTTCGAATACCACTGAAAATGATCCTAATTTCTTGAAAAGAGAGATAACTTATGACGAATCTTGGTTTTTCACTTATGGTCCAGAAACTAAGCGCCAATCCACGCACTGGAAGGCCCAACTTCACCGAGAGCGAAAAAAACTCAAATGAGCAAATGAAGTTTCAAAGCGATGATGGTTTTTTTTCAATATTTATGTAATTGCGTATCTTCGCTGGCTTCCTGAAGGTCAAACTATTAATCAGCATTACTAACTTGAGGTTCTTCCTCAACTTCGTGAGACAGTAGGAAAAAAACGACTGGAACTGTAGAAGAACACGTCATGGGCTCTGAATCAAGAGTACGTACTCATACCGCATTGTCTGCTAAGAGACTTCTAGCGTTGCCTGACCTTGCAGCACGTGACTTTTATCTATTCCCCAAGGTCAAATCTGCATTAAAAGGTAAAAGATTTCAATCCGTTAAAGCAGTGAAAGAAAAAGTGGCACGCGTCATCAAGGAACTCATAGCACTATTTCCATCAATGAAAAATCCGCGTGAGGAGTTGTAAGGACACAGGATGGGAGTATAGTAAAGGCGACAATAAATAAATACGTTGTTGTTGTGGTGGTGGACTGGTTTTATACAGCTCTCCATGCTACTCTATCCTGAACAAACCTCTTCATCTCAGAATAACTACTGCAACCTATATCCTTCTGAATCTGCTTAGTGTATTCGTTCCTTGGCCTCCCCCCCCCCCCCCCCAACCACAGTATTTCCCTCCAGCGGTAAATGCATGATCCCTTGATATCTCAGAATGTATCCCATCAACCGATCCCTCTTCGAAACAAGTCGTGGCAGAAATTCCTTGTCTCCCCCCTCGCTCCTTCGGCCTGCATCACTTATTTTACTGCCCAAATAGCAAAACTCATCTACTACTTTCAGTGTCTCGTTTACTAATCCAATTCCCTCGTCACCACCTGACTTAATTCGACTATATTCCATTATCCTTGTTTTGTTTTTGTTGATGTTCATCTTATATCCTTCTTTCAAGGCACTGCCCATTCTGCGCGTCCGAGTTCGTTGCTGTCTTTGACAGAATTACAGTGTCGTCGGCAATTCTTGAAGTTTTTATTTCTTCTCCCTGGACTTTAACTCCTAGTCCAAATTTTTCTTTTGTTTCATTTACTGCTTGCTCAATATACAGATTGAATAACATGCGGAATAGGCTACAACCCTGTCTCACTCCCTTCTCAACCACTGCTTCCCTCTCATGCCCTTCGACTCATATAACTGCCATCTGCTTTCTGTACAAATTGTAAATTGCCTTTTGCTCCCTGTAGTTTATCCCTGCCACCTTTAGAATTTGAAAGAGAGTATTTCAGTCAACATTGTCAAAAGCTTTCTCTAAGTCTACAGATGCCATAAACTTAGGTTTGTCTTTCCTTAACCTATTTGCTATGGATGTCGCAGGGTCAGTATTGCCTCACGTGTTCCTACATTTCTCCGAAATCCGAACCAATTTTCTCCGAGCTCGGCTTCTACCAGTTTTTCTATTCTCTCGTATGGAATTTGTATTAGTATTTTGCAAGCATGACTTATTAAACTGACAGTTAGGTAATTTCAACACCTGTCAGCAGCTGCTCTCTTTGGATATGTATGTTTCTGAAATAAAATGTTTTACAGTAAATGTCGCATTATCTTAGAGCCACACTTCCTACTCCGAAATTCGATTTCCTCCTTGTCGCTGGTTAAACTGATTGATACAGATTTGGATAGGCACACTAACACGCTGCCAGATACGTCTCGTCAGACTGGACTCCTGTTTTGGATGTTGCGTATGCGACACGTGTTACAAAATTTAGGTTTACCTGAAGTGACCATGAACTGGAAAGAGACGCCTAGTGTATGTAAGTAGGTTGTTTAGGTTTTTATGTTGGTAACGCCATGTAGCGCTCTATATGAAAATCAGTGACTGTGCTGTGTGCAGTCTGTGGCTGGTTTTCATTGTTGGAATTTGCTATTGTAGTGTTTGACAGTTCGCTGTTAACAGCGCGTAGCGTTGCGCAGTTGGAGGTGAGCCGCCAGCAGTGGTGGATGTGGGGAGAGAGATGGCGGAGTTTTGAGAGCGGATGATCTGGACGTGTGTCCATCAGAGACAGTAAATTTGTAAGAGTGGATGTCATGAACTGATATATATATATTTTGACTTTTGAACACTATTAAGATAAATAGATTGTTTGTTCTTTATCAAAATCTTTAATTTGCTAACTATGTCTATCAGTAGTTAGTCCCTTCAGTAGATAGAATCACTTATTTGGCTGGCAGTAATGGTGTTCGCTGTATTGCAGTAGTTCGAGTAACGAAGATTTTTGTGTGGTAAGTGATTCATGAAAGGTATAGGTTATTGTTAGTCAGGGCATTCTTTTGTAGGGATTTTTGAAAGTCAGATTGCGTTGCGCTAAAAATATTGTGTGTCAGTATAGTGTTGATAAGAATAAGTAAAGAGCGAAATGTCTGAGTGCGTTCAGTTCTGCTCAGCTGTTTGAAAATCAAATATCGTAAAGACACAAGATCAAATCGATCTTCAGGCCTCCAACGAAAATACGTCAACTACTGAGGGCAGTTAAAGACGCTGTAGGTCTCAGAACACCTGCAGTTTACGAAATACCTTGTGAGTGTGGCCAGAAGTACATCGGACAAACAGTGCGCACTGTGGAACAACGCAGGAAAGAACATGAGAGGTATTATCGCCTACGCTATCCAGATAAAATCTGCGTTAGCTGAGCATGCGTTAGAAAACGGTCAGTTAGAAAACGGTCACCACATAAAATTTGACGATACCTCTGTCGTGGCTCACACTAACGGCTTCTGGGACAGTTTAATATAGGAAGCTATTAAAATAAAAATTACCACAAACACCCAGTTCAGCGCTGCGTGGGATCCAGCGATAGCGCGGTTGAAGAGGGCACATCGAAAGCCGACTCAAAACGTGCCCATATTTGGCAATGTCACGGGCACTAGTGACGTCACAGCCGGCAGCTAGCGTATATAAGGGAGCACCAACAGCCCACTGGCAGTGACAATAGCCAAGGAGTGCTTGGCCGAAAGCTCGTGTAGTTTTAACCAATTGACGCGGTTGGAAACCCGAGAACATTTTATTCAAATAACGTAAGGGGTAAACTATCAGCACAGTCATTTATAATTGTTGTAAGGGGACGTTTCAGTGTTACAAAGTTTAGGTTTACCTGAAGTGACCATGAACTGGAAACAGACGCCTAGTGCGCCGCGGATCTCCTTCTCGGAGATCTCTCCAGTGTAGACAGGACAGGCTGTGCAGAAGGCGCCACCACAGAAGCCAGTGATGAAGCGGCCCAGAAGCAGAACCCACGCGTCCTTGCAGAAGGAGAGCAGCATCCAGCCGAGCACGAAGGGCGGCGCCAGGCAGAGCAGAGGCAGCCTCCTGCCCACCTTGTCCAGCGTGAAGGACCCCATCACCATGGCAGCCAGTGCGCCCAGCGGCATGATCCCGCCAAACCACGAGACGGTCTCTTCTGACAGATCCAGCTCTTTCTCCAGGCGGGGGCCTGCGGGCGACGTCCAGCCCAGCACGGTGCCCAGACAGAAACCGCCCAGAGTCGCTGCAGCAAACACTCAGTGTTACCTGCAAATCAACTGAACGTCCAGTTGGGTAAGAGAGCCAACGAGAACATACACTACTGGCCATTAAAATTGCTGCACCACGAAAATGACGTGCTACAGACGCGAAATTTAACCGACACGAAGACGATCCTGTGATATGCAAATGATTAGCTTTTCAGAGCATTCACACAAGCTTGGTACCGGTGGCGACACCTACAACGTGCAGACATGAGGAAAGTTTCCAACCGATTTCTCATACACAAACAGCAGTTGACCGGCGTGGCCTCGTGAAACGTTGTTGTGACGCCTCGTGTAAGGAGGACAAATGCGTACCATCACTTTTCCGACTTTGATAAAGGTCGGATTGTAGCCTATCGCGATTGCGGTTTATCGTATTATGACACTGCTGCTCGCGTTGCTCGAGATCCAATGACTGTTAGCAGAATATGGAATCGGTGGGTTCAGGAGGGTAATACGGAACACCGTGCTGGATCACAACGGCCTCGTATCACTAGCAGTCGAGATGACAGGCATCTTATCCACATGGCTGTAACTGATCGTGCAGCCACGTCTCGATCCCTGAGTCAACAGATGGGGACGTTTGCAAGACAACAACCATCCGCACGAACAGTTCGACGAAGTTTGCAGCAGCATGGACTATCAGCTCGGAGAGCATGGCTGCGGTTACCCTTGACGCTACATCACAGACAGGAGCGCCTGCGATGGTGTGTTCAACGACGAACCTGGGTGCACGAATGGCAAAACGTCACTTTTTCGGATGAATCCAGGTTCTGTTTACAGCATCATGATGGTCGCATCCGTGTTGGAGCGACATCGCGGTGAACGCACATTGGAAGCGTGTATTCGTCATCGCCGTACTGGCATATCACCCGGCCTGATGGTATGGGGTGCCATTGGTTACACGTCTCGGTCACCTCTTGTTCGCATTGACGGCACTTTGAACAGTGGACGTTACATTTCAGATGTGTTACGACCCGTGGCTCTGCCCTTCATTCGATCCCTGCGAAACCCTACATTTCAGCAGGATAATGCACGACCGCATGTTGCAGGTCCTGTACGGGCGTTTCTGGATACAGAAAATGTTCGATTGCTGCCCTGGCCAGCACATTCTCCAGGTCTTTCACCACTTGGAAACGTCTGGTCAATGGTGGCTGAGCAACTGGCTCGTCACAATACGCCAGTCACTACTCTTGATGAAATGTAGTATCGTGTTGAAGCTGCATAGGCAGCTGTACCTGTACACGCCATCCAAGCTGTATTTGACTCAATGCCCAGGCGTATCAAGGCCGTTATTACGGCCAGAGGTGGTTGTTCTGGGTACTGATTTCTCAGGATCTATGCACCCAAATTGCGTGAAAATGTAATCACATGTCAGTTCTAGTGTAATATATTTGTCCAATAAATAACCGTTTATCATCTGCATTTCTTCTTGGTGTAGCAATTTTAATCGCCAGTAGTGTACATTTTGTGTCATCTATGGGACAGCAGAAAGTCTATTATCCGATCACACACCTCAGTGTTTCACCCTGGCAAGAGACTAAGTGCTCATGTTAGATGGCTGGGCATCAAGTGATGGCCAACCAAACATGGTGCTTAGCGAGAAACTGCCTAAAGTACCGGCAGAAAATACAATGTTCCGTCTACAGGCCGTTGTAATGTACACTCATGTTAAGAAAGAACAGAACACCTCGAACAGCTGAAATAGGACGTTCATATTCACACGACATATACTGCAGAAATGATTAGCATTTTAGTGACCTCGCTTCAGCATGTATTCTGTTGGCTTGTAAGCACATTGTGCGCCACGGGCCCTGCTAACTTGTTCCATACGTGATGACATCCGCGCATATAACGAGCGCATGGCATCCTGCGGTATAGCCATCCATGCAACATTCACCTGGTTCCAAAATACATCTGTGGTGGTTGGCATTGGGTCACAGTGCTGCAACTGTTGTTTCACTGTATCCCATTTATTTTCGACATTTTGGGACAAGACTGGTGATCTGGCGGGCCACGTCAAGAAGCTGACATTCCATGACACGAAGAAGGCAAGCGTTAATGCAGCAGCATGTGGTCGTGCATGGTGTTGCTGAAAAATGGCACCTGGTGTGTTGCGCAGAAAGGGTATTGCCACAGCTTGCGAAATGTCATTCACATAGGTCACACTGGTCACAGTGCCTTGGACACGCACCAACTGTGATTTGTGGTTGCACCCAACAGCACCCCACACCGTTACGCTTTGAGTTGGCGCTGTATGTCTTGTGCGAATGCAGTCACTATGATGCCATTCTCTCTGTCTGTGCCAAACCAGAATGTGGCCATCATTTTCAAACAAACATAACCTGGAATAGTCCGAAGACACTATCTGATGCCATTCGTGTCCTCCGTGAGGGCACCGAGCGAGATGGCATAGTGATTAGCACACTGGAGATTAGATTAGATTAGGTTAGTTTTTCGTTCCATAGATCCGTGCTGAGGAGATCCTCGTGGATGTGCAACATGTCAAATGTTTTTAAGCTGAAATAACAATACTAATAGTATGAGTATATACAATACATTATTTTTTTAAGCTGAAATAACTATATTATTAGTATGAGTATATACAATAAATCATTTGTTTCTTTTAAAAAATTCATCAATGGAGTAGAAGTAGTTGGCCACTAGTCAGTATTTCAGGCTCCTTTTAAACTGATCTTTATTTGTAACTAAATTTGTTATGTTTGCTGGCAAATTATTGAAGATGAGTGTTCCTGAGTAGTGGACCCCTTTTGGAACTAAAGTAAGTGCTTTGAAGTCCTTGTGCAGATCATTTTTGTTCCTGGTATTGTATGTATGAACTGAGCTGTTTGTTGGAAAAAGAGATATATTATTTAGGACAAATTTCATTAAGGAGTAAATATACTGAGAGGCATTAGTTAGTATACCCAGTACTTTGAAGAGGTTTCTACAGGACGTCTGTGAATTTAGTCCACAAATAATACGTATTACACGCTTTTGGACTCTGAAAACTTTTGTTTGACTTGAAGAGTTACCCCAAAATATTATACCATATGACATTATGGAATGAAAGTAGTCAAAGTATGCAAGCTTTTTCATTTTTATGTCGCCTATGTCTGCTAACACTCGAATTGCAACACTCTAATTCGGAAGGATGACAGTTCAATCCCGCGTCCGGCCATCCTGATTGAGGGTTTCCGTGATTTCCCTAAATCGCTTAGGGCAAATACAGGGATGGTTCCTTTGAAAGGGCACGGCCAACTTTCTTCCCCATCCTTCCCTAATCCGACGAGACCGATGACGTCGCTGTTTGGTCTCCATCCCCCAAATCAACCCAACCCAGCGACGTTCCATATGTTGGGTCTAACCCCCTCATCTCGTATAAGATACCTAAAGGATGCTCCATTCTCGGAATGCTATACAACAATTCAAGCATATTAAATTAGTAGTTTTATTTCTATAAATCAGATAGACAATACTTAACTTTAATGCACAAAGGTGTCGCAAGTGATGGGCGACATTCAACGTAAATCCCAGTCCTTGCTATACACAATGTTCAAACAAGCAAGACTGTCACACGGTTTGTTTATCACTGCTAACTGTTCTTGTAGCACTCTCTGCTAGGCCGTGCTGTGCTCTGCGAATACGTTCCACTAACGTCCGCTACTGAGCACTAATGTCCGCTAATGTCCGCTCGAGGCTGGCATGGGCGGCAGCTTTTATTCGCTTCTTGCAGGTGTCGCTCCTGTCGTGGCGCGGTCCTGATCAGCGCACAATTGGGCGACGTCGTTTCACCTCCGTCTCTGATCTTGCGTTCTTCGTCTTCGTTCCGGCGCCAGAACATTCCTCCCCCTAATGCAACAGACCGTCGTCTTTTAGTGAGTGCGACCACGGCGGGGGGATACAGGATGGAGACTCACAATGTGACACCTTTCAAACTCGGCAGGTGCTGATAACTCCATCTCACACGTGTGTGGGCGCAACGTCGGGCCGGAAGCTGTGGTTGCAGGGGACGTCAAGCTTCTGGCGGTACCCCGCCATCCGGCCTGCGCTCTGGAGGAATCGTCCCCCAGAAAACGACCAGAAGGGTACGTTTCCACCTCCTGTTTCCATGAACCAGATGAAGAAGGTGGGCGAGTCCAGCTCCATCGGTAGAACGAGACGAGGCGAAGGCTCCGTCTCCATGGGGTCGTCCCGCGGTGTAGTAGTGAAACCCTCTGTCGGCTGCTGTGGCCGCGTTGCCCTCTGAACCCGTGAAACTGGGGGAAGAGAAACTGAAAGATCATCGTGGACACGACAGAGGCGAAGTTGATTTTTATGGCAGCGCTGTAAGCCACCGAGATCTGAAATAAGAAACATGCAAGCGCCGGGTCGACGGACGATCTTGCCTCGCACCCACCGTCTGCTGTCGCTGAAAACACTCTAAAAGACAATATCATGCGATACGAAGCGATACTTGCGGCCATCCTTCGGCGCCGGATGCTAAGGAGGGTGGAGCAGGTCTTCAGTGTCCGATGGCGGCGGCCGTGAAGCAATTCCGCCATTGATGGTCCATCTCGTGGGTGCGAGCGATATGAGGCCAGAAACAGTGTTTGATCCGTGGTGTGTGCGGACCAAAGTTTCGCCATCTGCTGCTTGAATGTCCTGACAAAACGTTCCGCTTCGCCGTTTGACTGTGGATGGAATAGTTGCCTAGTTAGATGCCGTATGCCATTGCGTTCACAGAAGGTTTCAAATTCATTTGAAGTGAACTGTGGTCCGTTGTCTGACACTATTACTTCAGGTAAAACTTCTAGACAAAAGATCGATGACACCTGAATTGTTCTACGTGACGTTGTCGAGTTCATTGGCACAGCAAAAGGGAAGTTGCTATACGAGTCAACCACAATCAACCAGCGGGTGTTCCAAAAGGGTCCCGCAAAGTCTATGTAAACATATTGCCATGGTGATTGCGACTTAGGCCAGGCAGAGAATTTCTATGGCGGAGCGGACTGACTTTCCGCACATGCGTGACACTGTGACGTCATTGTTCTATTTGGGCGTCCATACCCTACCAAGTACAATGTTGACGTGCTACCTGTTACGTACTAACAACCCCCCTCCCCCCCCCCCGTGTCCATGGTGAAGTAACTGTATCACTACTCTTTGCAAAGCGCCGGCCGGTGTGGCCGAGCGGTTCTAGGCGCTAAAGTCTGGAACCGCGAGACCGCTACGGTCGCAGGTTCGAATCCTGCCTCGGGCATGGACGTATGTGATGTCCTTAGGTTAGTTAGGTTTAAGTAGTTCTAAGTTCTAGGGGATTGATGACCTTAGATGTTAAGTCCCATAGTGCTCAGAGCCATTTGAACCTTTTTTTTTTCAAAGCTTTAGGGATCAACAAACGTGACTGGCCACTGTCACTCTGAACAAGAATCACACCTGTCTATACAGCGAGGCTATGCCGACATGCAAAGTATCGGCGTACTACGGACTTCTCTGTGTAATGCTAGGAACGAGGCCAAGATGTGCGAATGTAGTTGAGCAAAATGTTCAAATCTGGATCAGCTGTGCAATTTTCTTATAGTTCAGCGGAAAAGATTGAAGCAATTCAGAATCCTGAGCATTGATGTGACAGCAAAATGCAGCAGAAGCGTCTAAGTCTGTATCAGAACCAATCGAAAGACGTGAAAGCTCGTCCGCATTACCATGTTGAGCCGCCGGACGACACACAATCTCGTACTGGTATTGAAACAACAACGAAGCCCATCTTTGCAATTTTTGGGCAGTTCGTACAGGAACCTGTTTCGTCGAATGAAACAAGGACTGCAAAGTCTTGTGATCCGTTACTAAGTAGAATTTTCTGCCGTATGCATACTGGTGAAATTTGGTGACACCGTACACAACAGCCAAGCCTCTTCTTCAATTTGTGAATAGTTACACTGAGGTTTGGACAACACTTTTGATGCGAAAGCGATAGGTCTGTCTTTATCATCAATTCTGTGCGAAAACACTGCACCAAGTCCGTAAGAGGAAGCGTCAACTTGCAATACAACTGGTTTGTCAGCATCAAAGTAAACTAAGCAGCGATCACTGAGAAATGCATCTCTAAGTTTTTGTGAAGCTACCTGGCACTCGCCGGCCGCGGTGGTCTAGCGGTTCTAGGCGCTCAGTCCGGAACCGCGCGACTGCTACGGTCGCAGGTTCGAATCCTGCCTCGGGCATGGATGTGTGTGCTGTCCTCAGGTTAGTTAGGTTTAAGTAGTTCTAAGTTCTAGGGGACTGATGACCACAGATGTTAAGTCCCGTAGTGCTCAGAGCAATTTGAACCATTTGAACCTGGCACTCATCTGTCCAGACAAAGTCGACATTCTTGAGACGCAAACGATGCAATGGAGCTGCGATTTGTGCAGCATTCGGTATTAACCAAATATAATAGTTCATTTTTCCTAAAACGTACTGCAATTCTGTGATATTTCGAGGAACTGGAAAATCTCATATGGCTAACATATGCGACTGAAGAGGATGCACACCTTGACTGTTTATGACATAACCAAGATACTGCAACTCAGGTTTAAAAGATCACACTTGTCCAGTCTACACTTTAGTCCTGCATCAGATAATTAACGAAAAATTTTAAATATGTTCTTCAGGGGTATGACGTACTACTACAATATCGTCCAAATAGTTTGAACAGTTTGGCACTTGTGCAGTCAGCTGTTCCAAATACCGTTGGAAAATGGCGGTTGCGGAAGCACTGTCAAATGACAAAAACAAATATTTTTAATAAGCCCTAACGAGTATTTATTACGCACACTTTTTGAGTCTTCATAGAGCAGTATTTGAAGATATGCGTCAAGCAAATCAATTTTTGAGAAGTAGCGTCCAGCGCCTAATTTGTCCATGAGATCATCTGGGCGTGGCAATTGATAAGTATTAATCACAGTTTGTGGGTTGACTGTAGACTTAAATACACTATATGATCATAAGTATCCTGACACACCCAAAAGCATACGTTTTTCATATTAGGTGCATTGAGCTGCCACCTACTGCCAGGTCCGTATCAGCGACCTCAGTAGTCATTAGACTCGTGAGAGCAGAATGGGGCGCTCCGCAGAACTCACGGACTTCAAACGTGATCGGGTCATACGCCCGTGCGTGAGATTTCCACACTCCTAAACATCCCTAAGTCCACTGTTTCCGATGTAAGAGTGAAGTGGAAACGTGAAGGGACACGTACAAATGGTTCAAATGGCTCTGAGCACTATGGGACTTAACATCTGTCCCCTAGAACTAAGAACTACTAAAACCTAACTAACCTAAGGACATCACACACATCCATGCCCGAGGCAGGATTCGAACCTGCGACCGTAGCGATTGCACGGTTCCAGACTGAAGCGCCTAGACCGCGGACACGTACAGCACAAAAGCGTACAGGCCGACCTCATCTGTTGACTGAAAAAGACCGCCGACAGTTGAAGAGGGTCGTAATGTGTAATAGGCAGACATCTATCTAGACCGTCACACAGGAATTCCAAACTGCAAGCACTACGACAGTTAAAAAGTTGGATTTCATGGTCGAGCGGCTGTTCATAAGCCACACATCACGTCGGTAAATGCTAAACGACGCCTCGCTTGGTGTAAGGAGCTTAAACATTGGACGATTGAACAGTGGAAAAACGTTGTGTGGATGGACGAATCACGGTATGGCGATCCGATGGCAGGGTGCGGGTGTGGAGAATTCCCGGTGAACGTCACCTGCCAGCGTGTGTAGTGCCAACAGTAAAATTCGGAGGCGGTGGTGTTATGGTGTGGTCATGTTTTTCATGGAGGGCCCTTGCACCCCTGGTTGATTTGCGTGGCACTATCACAGAACAGGCCTATATTGATGTTTTAAGCACCTTCTTGTTTCTCACTGTTGAAGAACAATTCGGGAATGGCGACTGCATCTTTCAACATGATCGACCACCTGCTCATAATGCACGGCCTGTGGCTGAGTGGTTACACGCAATAACATCCCTGTAATGGAGCGACCTGCACAGAGTCCTGACCTGATTCTTACATAACACCTTTGGGATGTTTTGGAACGCCGAATTCGTGCCAGGCCTCACCGACCGATATCGATACCTCTCCTCAGTGCAGCACTCCGTGAAGAATGGGCTGCCATTCCCGAAGAAACTTTTCAGCACCTGGTTAAACGTGTGCCTGCGAGAGTGGAAGCTGTCTTCAAGGCTAACAGTTGGCCAACACCATACTGAATTCCAGCATTACCGATGGAGGGCTCCACGAATTTGTAAGTCATTTTCAGCAAGGTGTTCGGATACTTTTGATCACATAGTGTTATTTTTGTGTGCGTCTGGACTGTGGGACACTTGATGTGAATGTGGAGACGTGACATTCCGGACACAAATGTGTGAGTATGGGTTCCGTGCGGCGTTACAGCTAGCTGCGCGGGTCTTCAAAATAGTTTAAATGGCTCTGAGCACTATGCGACTTAACTTCTGAGGTCATCAGTCGCCTAGAACTTAGAACTAGTTAAACCTAGCTAACCTAAGGCCATCACACACATCCACGCCCGAGGCAGGATTCGAACCTGCGACCGTAGCGGTCGCTCGGTTGCAAACTGTAGCGCCTAGAACCGCCCGGCGATAATATGAAACGAGATGCCTTTCTCTGAACCTTTTCGATGTTCTCCGTCAATGCCATTTAGTAAGGTTATCATACCACACAGCAGTACTCTAGCAGAGGGCGGACAAGCGTAGTGTAGGTAGTGTCTTTAGTGTGTTTGTTGCAGCCTCTAAGTGTTCTGGCAATAAATGCAGTCTTTGGGGTTCGCATTCCCCACAACATTATCTGTATGGTCGTTCCATTTTAAGTTATTCGTAATTCTCATCGCCAGATATTTTACATTCGTGTTACTTATTACGTAAGTGGATTCTTATCAGCACTCACATGCATAACCTCAACGCTTTTGTGTCACCTGCACTTTAACAACATCTAGATATCTTATATAAATCATTGATCTTATGATGACTTTACTAGACGGTAAGTGACTGAATCATCTGCAAACGATCTAAGATCTTCCCCCAAATAATTTATTCAGATTACGAACAGCAGCGAGCCTGTAATATTTCCCCGACGAACGCCAAATATCACTCCTCCTTTTCTCGATTGCTCTCTGTCAGTTACTACTAACTGTGACCTTTGTGACAGGAAATCACGAATCCAGTCGCCCAATTGAGACGATACTCCATAGGAACGTAATTTGATTAGAAGTCGCTTATGAGGAACCGTATCAAAAGCCTCCTGGAAATCTAGAAATACGGAGTACGCGAAGGAACTTGCCCCCCTTCTTGCAGCGGTGTACCGTAGGTCTCTAGAAGAGCGCAACTTTCCAAAAGATTGGAAAAGGGCACCGGTCACCCACGTTTTCAAGAAGGGACGTCGAACAGATGTGCAGAACTATAGACCTATATCCTAACGTCGATCACTTGTAGAATTTTGGAACATGTATTACGTTTGAGTATAACGACTTTTCTCTCGTGCGGTAGCGTTCTCGCTTCCCAGGCCCGGGTTCCCGGGTTCGATTCCCGGCGGGGTCAGGGATTTTCTCTGCCTCGTGATGACTGGGTGTTGTGTGATGTCCTTAGGTTAGTTAGGTTAAAGTAGTTCTAAGTTCTAGGGGACTGATGACCATAGATGTTAAGTCCCATAGTGCTCAGAGCCATTTGAACCATTTTGAACGACTTTTCTGGAGGCTAGAAATCTACTCTGTAGGAATCAGCATGGGTTTCGAAAAAGACGATCGTGTGAAACCCACCTCGCGCTATTCGTCCACGAGACTCAGAGGGCCATAGACACGGGTTCCCAGGTAAATGCACTGTTTCTTGACTTCCGCAAGGCGTTTGATACAGTTCCCCACAGTCGTTTAATGAACAAAGTAAGAGCATATGTGTGGTGTCACCGCCAGACGCCACACTTGCTAGGTGGTAGCCTTTAAATCGGCCGCGGTCCGTTAGTATACGTCGGACCCGCGTGTCGCCACTATCAGTGACTGCAGACACTTCCTAGCACTCGCCCCAGTTGTACAGCCGACTTTGCTAGCGATGGTTCACTGACAAATTACGCTCTCATTTGCCGAGACGATAGTTAGCATAGCCTTCAGCTACGTCATTTGCTACGACCTAGCAAGGCGCCATTATCAGTTACTATTGATGCTATAAAACATGTACCGTCAAGAGCGATGTTTACCAATTATGAATTAAAGTTAAGTATTCCAGTAGTTACGTACGTTCTTTGCTACTATAAATACCTTGTCCGGTTCCAGACCTCACGCCAGCCTGCGTGAGCTTAAATGCGTGCCTTTCGGCTTCCTCCTTGTGGATTGGCTGTCTTGCCAGACCACTACAGTATGGACTATCAAACTAATTGTGTGATTGGATTGAAGAGTTCCTAGATAACAGAACGCAGCATGTCATTCTCAATGGAGAGAAGTCTTCCGAAGTAAGAGTGATTTCAGGTGTGCCACAGAGGGGTGTCGTAGGACCGTTGCTATTCACAATATATATAAATGATCTTGTGGATAACATCGAAAGTTCACTGAGGCTTTTTGAGGATGATGCTGTAGTACAGTACATCGAGAGGTTGTAACAATGGAAAATTGTACTGAAATGCAGGAGGATCTGCAACGAATTGATGCATGGTGCAGGGAATGGCAATTGAATCTCAATGTAGACAAGTGTAATGCGCTGCGAATACATAGAAAGAAAGATCCTTTATCATTCAGCTACAATATAGCAGGTCAGCAACTGGAATCAGTTAATTCCATAAATTTTCTGGGAGTAGGCATTAGGAGTGATTTAAAATGGAATGACCATATAAAATTAATCGTCGGTAAAGCAGATGCCAGACTGAGATTCACTGGAAGAATCCTAAGGAAATGCAGTCTGAAAACAAAGGAAGTAGGTTACAGTACACTTTTTCGCCCACTGCTTGAATACTGCTCACCGGTGTGGGATCCATACCAGATACGGGGAGAGCAGCGCGCTTCGTTACAGAATCATTTAGTAATCGCGAAAGCGATACGGAGATGATAGATAAACTCCAGTGGAAGACTCTGCAAGAGAGACGCTCAGTAGCTCGGTACGGGCTTTTGTTCAAGTTTCGAGAACACGCCTTCACCGAGGAGTCAAGCAGTATATTGCTCCCTCCTACGCATATCTCGCGAAGAGACCATGAGAATAAAATCAGAGAGGTTAGAGCCCACACAGAGGCATACCGACAATCCTTCTTTCCACGAACAATACGAGACTGGAAGAGAAGGGAGAACCGATAGAGGTACTCAAGGTACCCTCCGCCACACACGGTCAGGTGGCTCGCGGAGTATGGATGTAGATGTAGATGTTGATTCTCTGTTGATAGAACTCATTACTTCACCAGTGTAAAGAGACAGCTGTATTTCACAAGAACGGTGTTTTCTCAATCTGGTTTGCGGAGTATGGATGTATATGTAGATGTTGATTGTCTGTTGATAGAACTCATTACTTCACCATTGTAAAGAGACAGTTGTATTTCACAAGAACGGTGTTTTCTCAATCCATGCTATGAGTCAATAAGTCATTTTCTTCGAGGTACTGCTTGCAGTAGCCCGACAATTTTAACTGGCGGAGAGCACACAGGCACTGTTCTAAATACACAGCCCGCGGAGTGATATCAGCTTGATTCTTGGACAGCATGTGATTCGCAAAGCTAAAGTAGTGCTTCCGATTCTGGCATTGCTGTCACATGTTTTTGTGATGCTGTCTGGGGTACCTTTTCAGAACAGGCCACCTATGTTCGAAGTCAACCTGCAATAACCACTAACAGATGGCAGAAGGCAGCAGTAGCAGTGAAGGGTATACAAAGAATGTCGGGAAACTGTGGGGGCTAGGCAGGAAACAGTACGACATTATCATAATGAGAAAACAGAACGATTTTCTAACGTCCAAAAGGGCATGATCACTGGCTTTCAGACAGAGAGTGAAAGCATTTCCCAAACGGCTGAGTCTGTAAGCTTTTGATGTGCCACTGTGGTAAAAATATACCGAGCATGACAACAGTGGTGCACCATAGGGAACAGATGACAGGAGTGAACCGAATGTAGTGGCACCATCGCTTAGGATAAGGAAAGTTAGTTTTGTGCAGTATTCTGAGCACAAGTTACAGCCAGGTGCAGGCTGAATCGCAGTGAGTTATGCATATCAACATTAGAATAGAGGCCACAGAGCCGTCAAATTGCTGAAAGCGTATACATAGCAATTTTGCATGCCGCAAATTACAGCCAGAAGGGACCCACTGGCCAACCTAGCGTGTTATGAGTACGTGATGCGAAGTGACGCATATGGCAAAACAGAGGTGCACAGCCACATACAAATGGGTGTGGGTTTCTAACGAGATTCATTCAAGTGTGGCAGCTCTGCTGGACAGTGGGGTGTGTCACACCACCAGCTACACGCAGCAACAGATGGGACGCAAGCGTCCAAGTCCACGGTGGGTTGTTGGTTCGACCCTCTGAGGCCGACGTGGGGTCCCTAGGCAGCCAGCCTGCAGCAGGACACTCTTTGGCTCACTACCAAGGGCAGTCTTCCGGGCTACAAGATGCACCAGTGACATCCGGTATGAAGGTCGCAGATTCAGCTACGGATCACAGGTACTTGTTGTCGCTGCATCCTAAGCCACGCTGGTGAGCGAACATGGTGCTGACCATCTTGCAGTTGTCAGTGGGCTGCTCGGCGGCTCCTCGGAGTGACATGGAGGCAACAAGGATGGGGACAGTTGACTCAGCAGCCAGCGCATCCTGACGCCAGTGGAACTCCGTGGCTGGCCAAGGCTGGCTTGACACAGCATTGCATTGCACGGGCCACTGGGGCGCTTCCTCAGCATTGTGGGGCCCAGTGACGCAGACTGAGAGGAAGAGGGACACTGTAGCTGGAAACAATAAATCACGTAGAAGGCTCAAACGAATCTTAATATCGTGCCCTCTGCCTCTTCCCGCCATATTTGGTCATCCTGATACATCGGTGGCAGAAGTTGCCACTAAAGACGGGTGCGGAGATTTGTACGGGCGAATAGATGTGCAACTGTTGCGCAACCCACCACCCAGATGAACCTAGGGGCTACCCACAGTGTGCCCTCAATGACCGCTACGCAAATGTTGCTGTGCATGGACCTCTGTATCAGGCACGTGGTTCATGCACCCAAGCTGACTGCTGTTCTTTGCGACGGAACTTACGCCAATACCACAAATGGACATCCACTGAGTGGCGAATGGTAGCCTTTCTGTTTGCAGCATTCTCTGGGTGATGTAGTTTTGGAAGGCACAATGGATCAACACAAGTATGCACCTGTCCTTGGGGACCATGTCCTACCCTACATGCAATTTGTTTTCCTCAGCAAGATAGCATCTACAAGTAGAACACTGCAAAGTGTCCTACAGCTCGCAATGCACGTGCGTGATTCGAAGAACAGCATAATGAGTTTACAGTACTCTCTTGCTGATCAGACTCTCCGGACACTTACCCAGTCGAGAACCTGTGGACAACTTCGATCGGGCTGTTCATGCCTTGGATCTTCAACCGCGAAACCTAGCGCAGCTGGCAAAAACACTGGCGTCGGCATGGCCCCACATCCATGTCGGTAACTTTTAGAACCTCACTGACTCTCTTTCTGCACTCCTCGTAGCGATCGGCACTGCAAAAGGTGGTTATTCGGGCTTTTGACGGGTGGTCACATTGATGTGACTGCTCAGTGTATACCAGTCATTCCATCCCTCTGTGACGACTTTGAATTAATTATTTTATACACTATGTGATCAAAAGTATCCGGGCATCTGGCTGGAAATGACTTACAAGTTCTGCCGGCCGAAGTGGCCGCGCGGTTCTGGCGCTGGAGCCTGGAACCGCGAGACCGCTACGGTCGCAGGTTCGAATCCTGCCTCGGGCATGGATGTGTGTGATGTCCTTAGGTTAGTCAGTTTTCACTAGTTCTAAGTTCTAGGGGACTAATGACCTCAGCAGTTGAGTCCCATAGTGCTCAGAGCCACTTACAAGTTCTTGGCGCTGTCCATCAGTAAAGCCGAAATTCAATATTGTGTTGACCCACCCTTAGCCTTGATGACAGCTTCCACTCTCGCAGGTATACGTTCAATCATGTGCTGGAAGGTTTGTTGGGGAAAGGTTCAAATGGCTCTGAGCACTATGGGACTTAACTTCTGAGGTCATCAGTCCCCTAGAACTTAGAACTACTTAAACCTAACTAACCTAAGGACATCACAAACATCCATGCCCGAGGCAGGATTCGAACCTGCGACCATAGCGGTCTCGCGGTTCCAAACTGTAGCGCCTAGAACCGCTCCGCCACCCTGGCCGGCTGTTGGGGAATGACAGCCCATTCTTCACAGAGTACTGCACTGAGGGGAGGTATAGATGTCGCTCGCTGAGGCCTGGCACTAAGTCGGTGTTCCAAAACATCCCAAAGGTGTTCAGTAGGATTCAGGTCAGGACTATGTGCAGAGTCAGTCCATTACTGGGATACTATTGTAATGTAACGACTCCGCCACAGGCCGTGCATTATGATCAGGTCGATCGTGTTGAAAGATACAGTCGCCATCACCGAATTGTTCTTCAACAGTGGGAAGGAAGAAGGTGCTTAAAACATCAATGTAGGCCTGTGCTATGATAGTCCCAAACCAAACAACAAGGGGTGCAAGCCTCCTCCATGAAAAATAGGACCACACCACATCACCGCCTCCGAATTTTGCTGTTGACACTACACACGCCGGCACATGACGTCCACCGGACATTCGCCATACCCACATCCTGCCATCGGATCGCGACATTGTGTACCATGATTCGTCACTCTACACAACGTTTTTCCACTCTTCAGTCGTCCAATGTTTACGCTCCTTACACCAAGTGAGGCGTGTTTGGCATTTACCGGCGTGATGTTTGGCTAATGCACACCCGCTCGACCATGAAATCCAAGTTTTATCACTTCCCGCGTAACTGTCATAGTACTTGCTGTGGATCTTGATGCAGTTTGGAATTCTTATGTGGATGTGGTGATCTAGATAGATGTCTGCCTATTACACATTACGACCCTATTCAACTACTGGCGGTCTCTGTCAGTCAACAGACGAGGTCGGCCTGTATGATTTTGTGCTGTACGTGTCCCTTCACCTATACCCTTGACTATCACATCGGGAACGGTGGACCTAGGGATATTCACGAATGTGGAAATCTCGCGTACAGACGTATGACACAAGTGACACCCAATCACCTGACCACGTTCGAAGGCCGTGAGTTCCGCAGAGCACCCCAGTCTGCTCTCACGACGTCTAATGACTATTGAGGTCGCTGATATGGAGTACCTGGCAGTAGGTGGCAGCACAATGCACCTAATATGAAAAACGTATGTTTTTGGTTGTTTCCGGATACTTTTGATCACTTTTCTGTTGTAACTGGCCTAACAGAAAAATCTGATTGAAAACGGTCTGCTGCAGTCGCTTGGTATTGTTCCAGATACTAGAACGTCAAGATGCATAGAAAATATGTCCAGTAATCAGAACAATAAACATGGGATTCCGTTGCGAATGGACTAGCCACATGACTGCCTTACGTAGAGGGGCGTTTGATTACCTCATACAGAAATGATTATGCGACTAGACTGACCACATGATTACTTTATCCGACCTTCGTTGTCATCACTTGTGATGCCTTACTTGAAATAAATAGACTTAATATTTCCGCAGTGTATCTGAAAATTATAGCACAGTACTTTCGCGTATCCTCTTCACAACCAAATTATAGTGTTAACCTGAAAAAGTGGTAACACAACGTACGTACATACCCGATAGAGCGGCGAACAGCTGAGGCAGCCTCCTTCTAATCAAAGAAGGTTTGTCCATGACTGCGACAGTGATTAACTCCTTTTTTTACTGTCTGAAACAGATATTACACACTCCTTAAAAATCAAATACTTAAAAATCAAATCTGATGGTACAAAGAAGAAAGTTACACTTAACAAATAACAGGCCATAAGATGCTATGATGACTTCTTAACAAATGGACTATGCAATAGTTGTTCTTCAATGAACTGAGAGCAGAAAGTCTGAGTCAGTTTTCTTTTCTTTTCAATTCCAGTGTTTTCTCAGGTTTTCCATTCTAAAAGTACTTATGTTACGGCCGTATAACAGTAACATATCGATATACGTCGAGAATAAGAAAAAATAATAAAAAATTAAGATCTCGCAGGGTTTTACATTTTCGTTGAAATATTGACAACGTATGTGTGAAAACGCTACACAATGCACCAAAATCTCTCGTTTGCAACTAATTTTTTTTACTCTTAACCTTTCCCTTCCTGCAGGACTCGGAACATTGTGGCCCATGGAAAGCATATATTTGATCTCAAAAATAATTTTGTGCTATCACTATAAGACTGGTCAAAACAGTTGCCATATTTTTTCTTTTTGGAATGTGTTCTTTAACCTCATTGACAACTATATATTGACATTAACCAGTAAAAACATTTACACCACAATGTGTGTGAAAGTTATGTACAACACACTGGTTATGTACGCAAGATAAAACTTTTATGGTTACCTTATGTTTAATAATTTATGATGAACTCTAAGCAAGTAGTTAACTTGCAGATATTCAGAAGTTTGTGAAACTGTAATGTGAATGGCATATTGTTTATACAGATTGACAAAAAATGTTTCAAATGGCTCTAAGCACTATGAGACTTAACATCAGAGGTCATCAGTCCCCTGCACTTAGAACTACTTAAACCTGACTAACCTAAGAACATCACACACATCCATGCCCGAGGCAGGATTCGAACCTGCGACCGTAGCCCTGATGTCAACAACAGTTCAAAAAACTTCCGTTATTCATTGCTTACCTATTACGCTATCATCTATAGGGTCCTGTATCTGATGTCTGGTAAATATACACACCGAGGTGACAAAAGTTATGTTCAAAAAATGTTCGAATGTGTGTGAAATCTTATGGGACTTAACTGCTAAGGTCATCAGTCCCTAAGCTTACACACTACATGACCTAAATTATCCTAAGGACAAACACACACACCCATGCCCGAGGGAGGACTCGAACTTCTGCCGGGACCAGCCGCACAACCCATGACTGCAGCCCCTAGACCGCTCGGCTAATCCCGCGTGGCGACAAAAGCTATGAGATAGCGTTATAAAAGAGCCGGAAATTGTCGGAGCTGTCATTTCTACTCATGTGATTAATGTGAAAACGTTTCTGACATGGTTATGGCCGCACGATGGAAATTAACTGACTTTGAACGCCGAATAATGGTTGGAGCTAATGACATGGAACATTCCATTTCAGAAATCGACAAGGATTTCAATATTTGAAGATCAACGGTGGCAAGAGGAATACAAGTACAGTTATCCAACAGAAGTGAACAGGTACTATCTCGAAATTCAAATCAACGAGAGAAACTTCAGAAGCGTTTCAAATCCATATGGGTGTTCGCCAAAAAAATGGAGTCTCCCCCCTCCTATTTAACATAATTCCGCAAAAAATTGAGAACATTTCAGAAACATCATAAAAAACATACACCTAAACAAAACGCCACGGAAAAGATTACAGAAAAATAAAAGATCTTGAGAACGCAAGAGTGAACACGGCTAGCATATGAAGAGAATTGGAGACTCAAGGCAAGCTACGAGAGGAAATCGGCCGTCTCTGTTTCAAAGGAACCATCCCAGTACTCATCCTTATCGATTTAGAGAAACCACTAAAACACAAATATTGATAGCGGGGAACAGATTTGAATCCTGCTCCTCCGAAATGTTTTTAGATGTAGTTTTATTATCTTAGGTAGAAGAATATGCTCATAAGGTTCTCGTTTTTCTTGCACGTTGCTCAAGAGAGCTTCGAGGTTTATATGTCAAGCAATAAGTAATCATGGTTCGCAGTTGATGTTGGCAGTTCTTTTGAGGATCGGTAGGACATTTGTATATTTACAATCGTCTATGAATGTTTTAATCGCCATTTAAATTGTTATGATAATCACTGACGAAGTGTTTCGTATTACGCTGGTGGCATCATACAGTCGTTTCTATTCATGCAAGAAACTTGCAACGTGGTTTATGGGGACGGTTACTTGTTTTAAAAACCGTGTTGACTGTTTCTTTCGCTTATCAAAATATCCCATTATTATTTCTGGAGACCATCGGTTCCATTTTCCTGCAAGACATCACCAAGCTCTTCCACGCAAGTTTCACCACGAGCTATTTCACATCGAATGGCAACTTCTACGAACAGCTGTAAGGCGTCGCCAAGGGTAATCCTCTTAGTCCAGTGGAGACCAACTTCATCATGGAACATTTCGAAGTACAGGCACTGGAGTTGGTACCTTTTAAACCTAAGGTGCGGTACAGATAAGTCGATAACACCTTCGTTGCGTAGAGCCATGGTGAGTAGCAGCTCACAGACACTTGAACAGCCTTCATGCCAACATAAAATTTACCACGGAAGTAGAAAAGGACAAACAGCTACCCTTTCTAGATGTGGTGGTCGCAAGGGTTAGTGAAAACCTGGGACACAGCGTGTACCGCAACCAGACACACACGGACCGATACCTGTTCATACTGTGAAATCAACACATGAGCCAGTATTCGGTATGATTAATACGCTCATAACGCGAGGAAGACGAATATGTGAGCCGCAGCGCGTCAGATGCGAGATGCAACACCTGGAAAGCGTTATGAGGTGCAATGGGCACTCCCCCAGTCATATAAGACGTGAAACAGAGTCAAACAACCGGCAAAGCAACACATTGGAAAAATAAATGTCGGGCACGGCCTTACCGCCATACTTCCCAGCGTTACGGAAAGAATCGGCCGTATATTGCTCAAACACGGCGTAAAGACTATTTATAAATCGACAAAGAAGATCAAAGGGTATCTCAGATCAGCAAAGGAAGAAAGGGACCCACTTGCAATGTCGGGAATATAACGCATACCATGCACAAGAGGAAAAGCTTATGTTGGAATGACTGGACGATCAATCAACACCAGGATCACTGAAAATAAGCGGCATTGCGGGTTGGGACAGGTGGAGAAATAGGGCGTGGCAGAGCACGCGCTGTGTGATGCCGACCACACTGTAAAATTCGCCGACACGGAAGTTCTGACTGTAGATGGTTCAAATGGCTCTGAGCACTATGGGACTTAACAGCTGTGGTCATCAGTCCCCTAGAACTTAGAACTACTAAAACCTAACTAACCTAAGGACATCACACACATCCATGCCCGAGGCAGGATTCGAACCTGCGACCGCAGCGGTCGCGCGGCTCTAGACTGTAGCGCCTAGAACCGCTCGGCCACTGCGGCCGGCCCTGACTGTAGAGCTGTATGAGCTATTACACCCGCTTGTTCAGAGAAACTATAGAAATACACAAACACGACAACAGCTTCATGAAGAAAGCCTCAAGGTGAACGAACCCTGGACCCGTTGCAAGCAGCAAGAGGAAACCTCAACGGAATTTATCACAGAAAAGCCCTTGGACATTGGCGCGCCAGGTACATACAGTCTGCGACCGAGAGCTCGACTCCAGTCTACCACCAGCAATGGAGGGTGAAGCTTTGACAATGCCAGCCACTCCTGCTAGCAAAACGTCAGGAATATCATCAGACAAACTTTAGCCAAAGAACCCGAGAAAGAAGCCATCGGGTAGTTTGTCATTTACAACTTTGTCCAATTTTAGTAGTTTTGTTTCACCAATATAGAGAAAAATATGTGTTACAAAGTTCGACAGTTTGGTGAGATTTATTTTTCAGGCCTTCCTAAAATCCAAAAAATTATTGCAACAAAATAAGAACTAAGAAAGCAACTGGCTTGAATTAAGGAAGGTAATTAAATAAACCTGTCACACACTTATTAACGTATCTGTTCAGTGGAAGCGTATGTGAAAATAAACCAGATCACAACAAGTACATTAACACAATGATCTCTAAGAAAGGTAATTACATCAAACTGATGCACAATTACTTGCAATTTTAGTAGTATGCGAGGAAACAAAATAATAACACATTTAATACAATATTCCTAGCAAATGTATGCTATATTTAGAAATAATAATAATGGAAACCAAACAACGTCTTTTTTTTAATAAACCGCCCACGAATGTTCCTGTTTTAATTAAAGAGAGTTGTTTCCTACCGCTTTAATCGAAATAACTGTTTTCCTCTTTCCAATGGCTGATGAAAATGATAGTAAAATTTAACTCTTTCACTGAATAGTCGGTATATATAACTTCTTTATATCGACATGCATTGTCAGTCAGCTATTCAGAGTTCTAGGAAGTGTAATAACGTTTCCAACAAAACCACAAACACGTTTATCCATCTACAAACAAAATAGCTCTGTGATCGTCTTAGATGTAATGCACGCGCTTGTAACTTCCATCATTAATGATATCACTATGCAAGAACACGCTACCGCAGAGCTATCTGTTGAATTGTAAACCGGATTGCAGAATTTAACAATAAAATGCTCAAGTGCGCTTTGTCATAAAGTAATGCCTTAGTCGCAAAACAGGCCACTTTTAAGCTACTATGTTCCATTTATTTACGGTAAATAGCATTTTAATTCGTACTGTCTGTCCTTTACAATTGTTGAACTTGTTTTTAGGATACATGATTCGTTTCCTTTCCGAGAAATGTGTTCTTAAAACATGTCTTTGACCATAATAGCTGTAATACGGATTATTTTTTCCCATTGCAGTAAATTCTCGTAATAGAAGCAGTGTATCGCCGATGCTACTATGTCAGAGTCGTCCTGTTGTTTACGTCGTTTGTCGTATGTTCTCTGCTTCATTGGTGAAACACAATGGCTAATAATGCATTTTTATCTTTACCCCGCATGAAGTGAATTCACTGCAACATTCGCAAGTAATATAAATTATGCAGAATATGGGTACATCTAAAACAAGTTACTATCACGTGAACCTATTGTGCTTCGTCAGGTTTACGATATGATCTCGTCTTCATCCAACCTGAAAAAGTACTTATGAGAATGTTACCGATGCTGGGAAACCCACATTTTAACGTTAGGTCTCGATTTGAACTCGCTCCTTCTCATATGCACAAATTGCTGGAATATGGGTTTAGGAGTTAGTAACAAACTTTGAAGTAATACAATCGCTATCTCAAGGAGCGTAATACTGATCCTTGTCAAGTTTCTAGCTACCGGGAACTGTTTGTTACCTAAAGAGTCGGATATGAATTAGTTCAGGGGCAACTTCGTTTGTATATGTCAGACTACTGGTTATTACAAATGACGTGAAGGAGAGATACATTTCTTATAGCACAGCTGCATGCTAGCATTGTAGCTGTACTTTGTCACAATGGAGCAGACTATACAATAAGAGGTACATATCGAATGACTGTGGAAGTTGTTATTTATTCTTAACGCCGAAAAAAGTGCGCTAAAAGATTCTTTCTAAACTGCAGGCTATTGCTGCGTCGTGTACTACTGCACACGGTAATTGTATTAGGCTCAACGTAGGACAATACATTCGTCAACAAAGACAAATAAACTGCATGAAAGACCAGCTTATTAAAAGTTATCTCATACTTACGTTATGTACTGCTGGTGTAGAACTGGTATCCCAGCAAGTCACCAAGGTACGATTATAGCTCTTTTTTAATCTTCAGTTTTCAGTTAATCGTTAGTCGTATTGTAGTCTAAAACGTCGATAATTTTTTTTACTCTCCCCACTTTCACCGAGGTATTCGTTGGTAAAGATAAAAGAAACGAGAAGCATTAGATACAGGGCGCTTTAAAACAGATTATTCTGTAGTATTATTGAAGCTTCGTCGATGGCATCATCAGTTTGGCCAAACACTGTTTTAAAACCTCCTCCTCAAGTGCACTGGGGCAAATGATTTAAAAACTTTTCCTCTTGTACAATTCTGGGCAGTTCTTGAAAAATTACATTTGCTGACTCCCTTCATTTGGCACGGAACTACGAATCGAAATGTCAAAGATATACACAATGCTACGATGCGTTTGTTGATAGTCGTCTGTTCTACCGCGAGCTAATGTCCTCATTATTCAAGATCGGCGTTTAAATCAAACGCTACCTTCCACACTGTATCTAAGATATGATAGCTGCAAAATCGCTAGTTCGTATAGTAATTCTATTTATTCAGAGAAACCAAAATGGCGTTAGTTACAGTATTCTTGTGCGTTGTATTGCGCGATAAATGAAATTGTAAAATATTCCTATGTTTAGTACTAAATCACGTATGCCTCAAAGTGTATATGGAAATTTGCACAAAGAGTTATACTCTCTAAAACTCTCATATAATACGCTTCTCATGCAATGCATCGGAAATTACTACTGATAATTACACTCATGAGGCTGATTTAGTCACTATGAAATAACTTACAGACATTCGTTGTTGTAATCAGTCAACTAATAGGAATGTAAGACCTATTAGGATAAAAAACCGCCGCCCGAGTGGTTCTAGGCGCTACAGTCTGGAACCGCGCGACCGCTACGGTCGCAGGTTCGAATCCTGCCTCGGGCATGGGTGTGTGTGATGTCCTTAGGTTAGTTAGGTTTAAGTAGTTCTAAGTTCTAGGGGACTGATTACCTCAGAAGTTAAGTCCCAAAGTGCTCAGAGCCATTTTAACCATTTCTTTGATAAAAAAACCCTATGAAATAAATTGAATTATGTGACTAATGTAGGACAATGTACAGTGCAAGAAGATCCAACTGCGTGTGTGGAGAAGGTGTTTGGAATAAGGTCGTGAGAGCGTGAGATTTTTTTGTGTTTTCTTTTTCAGTACTTCTATTTTAACATGTCACGCAGGATTTATCAATCTTTGATCTCTTTTTAAATTTAAAATATTTACTTAAGACGCAAGAGTTATTCGGAATTTATTAAAATATTCAGACAACATGTTAATAAAATTAGTGACTGTCTAGATAATCGACAAAAGAAGGCTATCTGCCCACTGTGATTATTAACGCCGGCCGGAGTGGCAAGGAAAAATTATTGCTATTGCAATAACATAATATTCAGTTAAAAGTATTATACCTATTTTCGAGCAATCTGAAGATAATTTGCAAACACCCGTCTCCTTAAACTGATTTGTTACTTGGAGTGGAAGAACAAAAGCCTTACGGCAGCTGTAGATTGCTCTTGTAAATAAGCTGTGCAGTATTCGCTCGAGGTCTCAACTGCCAACGTTTCCCGCGAAAATTAATAGTGATTATAAACTCTGTAAAACATTAGTACAATATAGGCAGATGGTATTTTCAAGACGAAAAAACAGTAAAAAGTCTAAATTGAAGCTCATTGTGGTCAGTAGGCTAATAAAAATACGTGTGTGTGAATATACTTTCTGATATGCTTATCTGAACACGAACGTCAAACGATCTGTAAGTGTATTTTAACCGATAACCGACGGTAAATGCTAGTAGTTTTCTAAGTACTTTTAAGATCGTCAACAGCTTCCACCGAATTTCTTAGAAATCTTATTTGTAGTCTCTTTTTAGAGAATTCATTGTGGCAATCATCGTACACGCTGAATTTGCTTAGGTATTTACTAGCTGAGTAACCAAAGTTGCCGGAGTATATCTCTATTCCAATTCTGTTAGTTCATTTCCTCCTTCCCCTACCTTTGTCCACATCCTCCGCTCTCATTTATGTCCATCTCCTACTCCTCTCTCACAGTCCATTCCTCGACCCCCACACTCTACTCATCTCCTTCTTCCCCTGTTACATCCGTCTCTCTCTCTGTCCATCTGCTTGTCCCCATTCTCTCTATCCCACTTCTCCTCCCCTCTCTGTCCATGTGTTCCTATCCCTCTGCCCATCGCCTCCTCCCCCCTCTGAGTCCATCCCTCCTGCACTTTTATCTCTTCCCTATTCCTCTTCTTCCCTCTTCTCCCTCTCTCCATCCATCTCCTCCTCTTCCTCTCTTTGTCCATCGACTCCTCTCTCTCTCTCTCTCTCTCTCTCTCTCTCTCTCTCTCTCACACACACACACACACACACACACACACACTCCCTCTCTCTCTCCACTTCCTCTTCCCTTTCTCTGTTTATTTCCTCCTCCTACTCTCTCTGTCCATCTTGTCCTCCACCCTCTCCCATCTCTCAGATTGTCTCCTCTTCCCCTCTCTCTCTCTGCCATCTCCTTCGCTTCTTTTTCTCTGTCCATTTCCCTCTCCCAATCAGTAAGTCTACCTTCTCCTCCCCTATCTGTGTCGATGTCTTTCTTTCCCCTCTCTGCGTGACAATCTCTTCCTTTCCTTCCTCTCTCCATGTCATCACCCCCACACCAACGAGAGTCTACTGCTTCTTACCGCCATTGCACTTTTCTCCAGATAGTGAGTAACATTTTAACCACGTTTAGAAGAAATCGATCCAGGGACTCAGGAGGAGATTTTTACCTGCCGCTTTGCAGAGTATACACACGTCACATATATATTTGTGAACGTATTTCACCTGTATCTGTAGCTAACTTGGCTCGTGTATCCTGAATTATGGTATCTATAACGATACAATTTCGCAAAAACTTCCAGAGTTGTACGTGAATACTATTTACGAAATGCTTTGCAGAGCGTACACACGTCACATATATATCTGTACACATATTTCACCTGCATCTGTAGCTAATTTGGCTCTGCAGTTTCATTTTTAGTAGATCAATCTCTATGAATTCGTGTATCCTGAATTATGTGTTCTACAACGATGTAATTTCACAGAAACATCGAGTGGTGTACGTGGATACTGTCTACGAGATGTTTAGCGAATAGAATTGGTAGTGAATAAATAATAAATTAAAACTTCATGTGTAATGGAGTGTGTATGACGTCATACACTTCATTGCTATACCAAGAAGAAATGCAGCTGATAAACGGGTATTCAATGGTCAAATATATTATACTATAACTGACATGTGATTACATTTTCACGAAATTTGGGTGCGTAGATCCTGAGAAAGCAGTACCCAGGACAACCACCTCTGGCCGTAATAACGGCCTTGATACGCCTGAGCATTGAGTCAAACAGAGCTTGAATGGTGTGTACAGGTACAGCTGCCCATGTAGCTTCAACACGATACCACAGTTCATCAAGAGTAGTGACTGGCGTATTGTGACGAGCCAGTTGCTCGGCCACCATTGACCAGACGTTTTCAATTGGTGAGAGATCTGGATAATGTGCTCACCAGGGCAGCAGTCGAACATTTTCTGTATCCAGAAAGACCCGTACAGGACCTGCAACATGCGGTCGTGTATTATCCTGCTGAAATGTAGGGTTTCGTAGGGATCGAATGAAGGGTAGAGCCACGGGTCGTAACACATCTGAAATGTAACGTCGACTGCTCAAAGTGCCGTCAATGCAAACAAGAGGTGACCGAGACGTGTAACCAATGGCACCCCATACCATCACGACGGATAATGCGCCAGTATTGCGATGACGAACACACGCTTCCAATGTGCGTTCACCGCGATGTCGCTAAACACGGATCCGACCATCATGATGCTGGAAACAGAACCTGGATTAATCCGAAAAAATGACGTTTTGCCATTCGTGCACCCAGGTTCGTCGTTGAGTACGCCATCGCAGACGCTCCTGTCTGTGATGCAGCGTCAAGGGTAACCGCAGCCATGGTCTCCGAGCTGATAGTCCATGCTGCTGCAAACGTCGTCCAACTGTTCGTGCAGATAGTTGTCGTCTTGCAAACGTCCCCATCCGTTGACTCAGGGATCGAGACGTGGCTGCACGATCCGTTACAACCATGCGGATAAGATGCCTGTCACCTCGACTGCTAGTGATACGAGGCCGTTGGGATCCAGCATGGCGTTCCGTATTACCCTCCTGAACACACCGATTCCATATTCTGCTAACAGTCATTGGATCTCGACCAACGCGAGCAGCAATGTCGCGATAGGCTACAATCTGATCTTTATCAAAGTCGGAAAAATGATGGTATGCATTTCTTCTCCTTACACGAGGCATCACAACAACTTTTCACCAGGCAAGCCGGTCAACTGCTGTTTGTGTATGAGAAATCGGTTGGAAACTTTCCTCATGTCAGCACGTTGTAGGTGTCGCCACCGGCGCGAACCTTGTGTGAATGCTCTTAAAAGCTAATCATTTGCATATCACAGCATCTTCTTCCTGTCGGTTAAATTTCGCGTCTGTAGCACGTCATCTTCGTGGTGTAGCAATTTTAATGGCCAGTAGTGTATCTCCTGAATACAACGATACATTTTTGCAGGTACGTTTAGTGATGTAGGGGAATACTGTCCGCAAAATGTGAGTGAATAAAGTTATTAGTAAAGAAGCAATAAATTAGAGAATCGTGCAGGATGTGGCATTTTTTCACAAATCTCAGTGTTTATGATGTTACTATTCTTAATTCTGTGTCGTCCAGTGACGTACTTTTGTAGGTATATTCAGCATCACATGCGAACACCGTCTATGAAATTTGTTAGGTGTAGAAATAGTAGCAGAGAAATAATAAATTTAAACGTCAAGCACGAGGCCCCAATTTTTCACACAGTTCACTGTTTATGAAGTCATATCTCGTGAATGATGAATCGTATAATGATATAAATTTCTAGGTACATTTAGAAATATAAATGAGTACTATCCGCAAAATGCATGGTGAATACTGTCACTACTAAAGTGGTAATGAATTAAAACGTCATGCGTGATGCGATAGTTTTTCTCGCATGTCAGTGCTTGCGACGTCATATCTCCTGAACTATGTGTTTTAGAGTAATATAATTTTATAAGTACATTCAGTGACATATGTGGATACTGTTTGCGAAATTTGTTGCCAATGCACTGATGCACCAAAGCATTAAGACAACCTGCTTCATAACTTCTTGGTCTATCGATGGAACTGATTCTGAGTATCATGGATTCGACATTTTGTTGGTAGGTTTGTGGAGGTATGACGCACCAGATGTTCACGCACAAGTCATGTAACTTCCCTAAACAGAGGGCGGGAATTCGTGTACCCGGTGATGGCGCTTGATAGTTACCCGAACGGGTTCCTTTGGATTCACATCAAGCGAATTTCGTGGCGAAAACGTCAACGTGAGTACACTGTCTTACTCAGGGTGTATACACGGACAAGGAAAAAAAATTCCCGGATTTTTCCCGGATTCCCGGTTAAAAATACACTTTCTCCCAGATGAAAACACTTTTTCCGTGTTATTAAGTGACTGTATATTTGCCCTCGGAACTGTAAAACTTATCAATCCTTTGAATGGTTATGTTTTTATACATGGGCATAGAATTTCCCGGCACTTTAGAAAACTAAACTCAGGGAAGAAAACTCCTTTTAGAATAATTTTTGATGTGCAGCAACATGTACACTGCATATTTTCGTATTACGAAAGTATAAATTCGAATTCCACCAAACATCGCATGTTACTTTCCGAACCACTGTAATCGATTTCGATGCGCTTATGTAAGCCAGTCATAGCTCATGTCACGTGACACCGCCAGCCGATGACAGTGGATATTCAGGCCACGTGATGTACTCAGCTAATAGCAACATCACTTACGTAGCGCGGATATACAAACAGGAAAAGTTAATGTTTTAAATTAATGTACATAGTGTTGCTACAAGAAAAGCAAAGCTTTCACATATAATATTGGTCTCTAAGGTTAATAAGCTGCAAGAGAAACTAAGCTTTCACATATAATGTTGATATTTTTTGTACGTGTTACACTTTAAGGTATACAACACAAATGTGCCAGTAAAATTTTTAGCTGAGTCCAGTGACTTGTCCTCAGAGTTTCCCACAAATAAATTAGCTACCGCAGAGGAGAGAGAGTTTCCCGTAGCACGACATCAATTTGCTCATAATGACGACATGAATGTCTGATCTGGGCTCGAAATACTTCTAAATGGCTCGTCATCAAACGCTCTGTGATTTAAGAAATTCATCGTACATTCTCGCACATAGTTCAACTTGCGTAAAAGGGAATTTACTGTGAAAGTAACGCTTTTCAAACCACCATTCGCAATATTTTCCCGCGACCTGTTAGAAATAGATTCATTTCAATAGTCGTCAGAGAGTGCCAAATAACAGGCGCCACCGCGCTTTGGCAGCTGCTATGACGCAGGAAGCCCGTATGTTCGCACACGTAAAACATTAAAAGATCTTACATTATGTCGCAAAAGAAAAAAGACATCAGAGGATACTCCAAGAGCATCCGAATTTCGTGAACCCTGCTAAAATGGCACATTTAAAGCGCATACTTAAGTGCACATTCGTATGTCCAGATTCCTAATGAAGTAGACCTCGACCTGACATTAAGCTTTTGAGAGTGGGTTTCGGGATGTAAATTTTCTTGGAGTACCAGTACTGTATCAACACATTTTAGATTCTTTATTATGGTAAAATTCCATACGTGCTAGAAGATGAAAACGTGCACTTGAAACGCACCGAGCAGTTGAAATCAGTCAATAGAGTGGAGCTGAACACTTTGTTTCAAACATCTTTAGCAAACCGACAAAAATAACTTCATTGTTCTACAAGGCGATTAATGCATGGCTGTCAGAAAAGTGGAAATCCCGCCCTCCCCCCCCCCCTCCGTCGAGCGTTTGAGATACGACGTCAAAAATTAAGAAATCGAATTTTCAAATATGTGTTCATTTTGTAGCGCACATCTTTCTGAAGAGTCTGATACATAAAACATATATGTTCGAGGAAATGTAAGACACGTTATTTGGTCTTAAGTGTGCCAGAGTGCAGTGCCACCCCTCTTCACACAGCATTCTTCTATTGCGCGTCACTGTATTTCGCTCCGTGGGATTGAAACGTGTATATTTTGCAATGGATGCCATCAAACTATATTCAGGACAGTGGAAATTATCTCCTGTGGTGTCTCTCCTGCTCCCAGTCGCCCGGTTTAACATCCTGCTCCTCTTTCTTTAAAAAAAAAAATCCTCTCGCAATTATTTGTAATCGGGAGAACAAGAACTCTTCACAAAATTTGCACTTCTTATTGCCTGTTAGCTGATAACTTTCTGTTTCGGAGGACATAAAATTAAATGTAGGATACATAAAACAAGTGAAGATAACAGACAAGCAATTCAGTACACATTTCTTCAATCCTTAGCTGCTAGCATTGTTTTCTCTCTAATCTTGCTACAGCTTTACACGGCGTGCTTTCTGCGAAAGAATCTATTACCTCATCAAAGTTCGTCAAACGTTTTGCTACATGAAAAATCGAAATATCGTTGTCTAATACTGCGTAAGCTGTTAATACAAGTAGTACCCAAGACTGGTGTGGTTTCTCGGTCTGATTACGTCTATTTTGTTACTATCTGCTAAATAAAACAAAATAGGCCTTTCTAACACTGCAGAAATTGTAACACACACCAAATAAACGAGACTTAGCACAAATGGTCATTTTTATAACACGACAGAATATAATTCACGAAGACCAACATAAAATGCCTATTAGGCTTACTACAAGAAAATAGCTTTATTTTAGAAAATAGTTTCACATTTCATGCAAACGCTCCAGTTTCTCGAGCATGAGATCGAAAAATAGTAGTACGAGATTTTAATATAAATATGGAATCGTCATATACGTCTCTAATTGGTGTGATGTCCCTGTTTCTTCTCCTTCCTCGTTCTAACAAACAATCTAATCATGACTAATTCCGGAACTATTCCTCGTCTTCGTGAAAACTTATTCGCCGGTTAACTTCACTAACCCTGCCACAATCACCGGTTTAGTTATCCCTGATTATTCTCCGGTTAGGCGTTGTTACGTTCATACAAACCATTTTCCGCGCTACTTCCAGAATAGAACTTAAGGGGCTGCTAGACGGGGACTGTACGAGGTGCATTCAAGTTCTAAGGCCTCCGATTTTTTTTTCTAATTTACTACTCACCCGAAATCGATGAAACTGGCGTTACTTCTCGACGTAATCGCCCTGCAGACGTACACATTTTTCACAACGCTGACGCCATGATTCCATGGCGGCGGCGAAGGCTTCTTTAGGAATCTGTTTTGACCACTGGAAAATCGCCGAGGCAATAGCAGCACGGCTGGTGAATGTGCGGCCACGGAGAGTGTCTTTCATTGTTGGAAAAAGCCAAAAGTCACTAGGAGCCAGGTCAGGTGAGTAGGGAGCATGAGGAATCACTTCAAAGTTGTTATCACGAAGAAACGGTTGCGTAACGTTAGCTCGATGTGCGGGTGCGTTGACTTGGTGAAACAGCACACGCGCAGCCCTTCCCGAACGCTTTTGTTGCAGTGCAGGAAGGAATTTGTTCTTCAAAACATTTTCGTAGGATGCACCTGTTACCGTAGTGCCCTTTGGAACGCAATGGGTAAGGATTACGCACTCGCTGTCCCAGAACATGGACACCATCATCTTTTCAGCACTGGCGGTTACCCGAAATTTTTTTTATGGTGGTGAATCTGTGTGCTTCCATTGAGCTGACTGGCGCTTTGTTTCTGGATTGAAAAATGGCATCCACGTCTCATCCATTGTCACAAATGACGAAAAGAAAGTCCCATTCGTGCTGTCGTTGCGCGTCAGCATTGCTTGGCAACATGCCACACGGGCAGCCATGTGGACGTCCGTCAGCATTCGTGGCACCCACCTGGATAACACTTTTCGCATTTTCAGGTCGTCATGCAGGATTGTGTGCACAGAACCCACAGAAATGCCAACTCTGGGGGCGATCTGTTCAACAGTCATTTGGCGATCCCCCAAAACAATTCTTTCCACTTTCTCGATTGTGTCGTCAGACCGGCTTGTGTGAGCCCGAGGTTGTTTCGGTTTGTTGTCACACGATTTTCTGCCTTCATTAAAGCACCCACGAACGCACTTTCGACACATCCATAACTCCATCACCACATGTCTCCTTCAACTGTCGATGAATTTCAATTGGTTTCACACCACGCAAATTCAGAAAACGAATGATTGCATGCTGTTCAAGTAAGGAAAACGTCGTCATTTTAAGTATTTAAAACAGTTCTCATTCTCGCCGCTGGCGGTAAAATTCCATCCGCCGTACGGTGCTGCCATCTCTGGGACCTATTGACAGTGAATGCGGCCTCATTTTAAAACAATGCGCATGTTTCTATCTCTTTCCAGTCTGGAGAAAAAAAATCGGAGGCCGTAGAACTTGAATGCACCTCATACAACTGGCCCTTACTAGTGTAGCGATCTGGCCAAAAATTTTGTGACAAAAATTCATTTTCCTGGATACACCGAGAAGATAATGCGTAATCTTTCTTACCTGCTATTCCTGTTAGTCGTTTATTTCCACTCTGGTAATCTGAATCTATGGATTTCCCTAGTAATTATAACACCGCTGATCATTATCAGACCCAAACAACCAAATAATCAGACAGCGATTGGCGTTCACTCGTTCGGCTTTACTCCGCTCAGCTTGTATAGCACAGTCCCCTTTTGCCTGCAGGAAAGTTTATTTCTAGATGCGACGAGGATTCCCCTGACAGAGACATCACGTGCACTATGCACGCATTCCAAAATCAACTTAGGAATTTTTTTTAACCATGGGACCAAACTGCTGGTGTCATCAGTCCCTAGGCTTACGCACTACTTAATCTAAGTTACGCCAAGGACAGCACATACACCCATGCCCGAGATGATGCCCGAGGAAGGATTCGAACCTCCGTCGAGGGAGGGTGGGGGGGGGGGAGCCGCGGGAACCGTGACAAGTCGCCTCAGACCGCACGGCTTATGATTCATTCAGAAATCAACTTCAGAGTGTGTTCAAAAACCAACAGGGATGCGCATCAAAATCATATGAGTAATCGAAAGACCAACGTGCGCTGGATGCTAGGCGCTTTGTGAAACTACGTTTTTACTCCTCAAGAATATGAATTTGGCGCCCCGCCCCCCTCCCTCACAGATCCGGGTCCGCTGCGCATGCGTGAATCTGGCAGTTTGGGCGCGCAGCACAATATTTCCCGGTTGCATCTAGCTGCTTACTGCGACTGCTCACACAGCAGCAGCCACATTTCTGTAGCCAGAAACGGGAGAAAGGCTACTCATACGCCATTCAACTGCGCATGAGCCCGCTCGTAACTGCTGAAAGGAATCTAACGTAAACAGTTGTGATGTCACGCTCATCGGAGGCAATTTGTTGTTATGAAGCACTGCATAGCTTTCCTAAAGCCTTTGACACATTTTGCTGTTGGCAAACGCTTGTATGAGCACTGTGTTTTGTTGTTGTATATGACACATTTCCTTTGTAATTTATGTTTTATTTTCGTTTTTCTTCCTCGTTCACGTTTTATTGTTGCAGTATTATTCTGCAGCAGCGGGATACAGTAATAGCCTTTGTTAGAGTATCGATTCTTACCAGTCAAAATTACAAAAATTTTACTGAAAACTAAACGAAAAATTCCTGGAATTCAAAAAAATTCCCGGGTTTTTCCCGGTTTTCTCCCAGATGAAAAAATTCCCGGGTTTCTCCCGGATCTCCTGGTTGTCCCGTGTGGTATACACCCTGTACTCCTCGAACCAAACGGTTCTGACTTTGAGACACTGAAAATTATCCTACTGGAAGATGACATTGCCGGCGGGGAAGTGATCAAGCATGAACGGGTGCAGGTGGTCCATAGACGTTAGCGTGTCTTTGATTACTACTACAGGTCATACGCGAGAGCGCCAGAATGTCTCCGATAACATAATGCTGCTCCCGGCAGCATGCGTTCTTGGCCCGATGCAAATTTCGAACCACCGTTTGAGTGTATGACAGAGTTTTTGGAGACGGCCCTCGACCTACCAATGAGGCGACACGTTTCAATTGATCCAAGGTTCAATCTCGTCGATACTGTGGCCACTGCAGTCATAATCGACGATGCCGTTGGGCTAACATGTGAATACGTAGCGGTCGTCGGCTGAGGAGCCCTGTGTTCAGCACTGAACGACGAACAGTGTGCTCCGAAACAATTGTACGTGCACCAGCATTGTGCCATTTCGGACAGAGATGCCACAGATGTCCTCTTACACTGCTTTACACACAAGGCAAGCCTCCAAATCACACGTTCTAGGAATAGTCGTGAACTTCTAACCACTTATCGCCCACTGATAGCATCACTGTCGTTCTACCACTTTCCACAGATACCCACAACAGTAGCACATGAACATTCCATAGCAAGGCCGTTTTCGAGATACTCGTTCATAGGCTCTGGATAATAGTAATATCGCCTTTATCAAAGTTATTTATGTCAGTAGATTTCCCAATTTACGGCCCGTGTCGTCGCTAGAATGATTCCCCATCCACCTTTGATCCACTAACATACTTTCCTTACCTTGTCACATTCCGCAACGTCACCAAGCGGATTCATACTTCGCGATGGTCAGATGTCATAATGTTTTGGCTTGTCAGTGTAGATTTAGTAGCAGAGAACTTGCAACTTTAAATGTCACCCACGATGCGGCAGTTTTGCTGTATGAACTACAAAAATGTAGTTAGCGATAATTTTTTTCCTTTCATCAATCTATGGTGGTGTCAACGAGGATAAGTTTCGTAAAGGCTTGAAATTATCTGTAAATTTTGTTGGATGTCACTAAGTGCACTCATTCTCAAATAGGGGATGAATGAACCATGCGAATTCGCGCGTTGTGAGCTACACTACTTTTTCACTCTCACCCCCGCTCCTATTATAAGTATGTGGTTCTTACCCCCTCAGCGATTCTTTCCATGCAGTAAGTGGTATGCGTACCAAGTTTCGTTGAATTTGGTCCAGTGGTTTGAGAGGAGATGTGGAACATACATACACACATACACTCACTGCAGAAAAGAATTATTACACCGTTATAGAGATTTACAACTCACTCAGAATTTCTTTTTGCAACAATGCATAACTTCCTTAACTTTATGTTCTGGCTTACGGCAGGTCTTGTCATGCGGGAAACCTCGTCAGAGAGGTCCACCACATGAGCGTCTAGGGAAGTGATTCCAGTGGTGGTTTCCTGTTGCCTTCCACTGATGATGATGAAATGATAATGAGGACAACACAACACCCAGTCCCTGAGTTGAGAAAATCTCCGACCTAGCCGGGAATCGAACCCGGGCCCCTTGTCGTTACATACCACCGCGCTGACCGCTCAACTATCGGGGCGGACAACGATGCATAAGGGGTACATGAAACGATTACAATCTTATATCAGTAGCACAAGCGGTTCTGAGGTACCAGGTACCGACCCATGCTGAAACACCCATATTAGTATGTGATGTAGCCTCCAGAAACGGCTACACAGACGCTGACTCTGGGATCCAGTCGATCGTACAAATGGCGAATACTGTCCCGGGATACGTTATGCCACATCTCCTCGGTCTGGTCATGTAGTTCTGTAAGACCTGTTGGTTGAGGAGTCGCACGAGTCACTTCCTGTCCCATCGTATCACAATCATATCCAAAACGTGCTCGATTGGGGGCAAGTCCGAAGATTGCGTTAGCCAGGGAAATTGCTGCACGTCTTGCAAAGTACGCTGAGTTTCACGGGCAGTGTGTGGTCGAGCACTATCCTGTTGGAACAACACATTACCTTCCTGTTGCAACAATGGCAAAAGAAAAGGTCTAACAACACTTGTAAGTAGGCTGTTTAGGTTCTTATATTGGTAACGCCACGTAGCGCTCTGTATGAAAATCACTGGCCGTGCTGTGTGCAGTCTGTGGCTAGTTTGCATTGTTGTCTGCCATTGTAGTGTTGGGCAGCTGGATGTTAACAGCGCGTAGCGTTGCGCAGTTGGAGGCGAGCCGCCAGCAATGGTGGATGTGGGGAAGTGAGATGGCGGATTTTTGAGAATGGATAATCTGGAGGTGCGTCCATCAGAAACAGTACATTTGTAAGAATGGATGTCATGAACTGCTATATATATTATGACTATTAAGGTAAATACATTGATCGTTCTCCATTAAAATCTTTCATTTGCTAACTATGCCTATCAGTAGTTAGTGCCTTCCGTAGTTTGAATCTTTTAATTAGCTGGCAGTAGTGGCGCTCGCTGTATTGCAGTAGTTCGAGTAACGAAGATTTTTGTGAGGTAAGTGATTTGTGAAACGTATAGGTTAATTTAGTCAGGGCCATTCTCTTGTAGGGATTACTGAAAGTCAGATTGCGTTGCGCTAAAAAAATATTGTGTGTCAGTTTAAGCACAGTCATGTATAATTTTTCTAAGGGGACGTTTCACACTCTACAAATACCGAGTGCTGGTTAGCGTCCCTCCTCCCCCAGAAACAGCGAAGGTGAAAGAGAGTTGTAGCTTACCGTAAGGACTTGGGTGGGGCCAGTGTGTCATGGACGAATGCCCTCAACGAGACAGCACTCATCAGCTCTACGTCATACGCACAAACGATCACGCTGCGTGCAGGTAAAGTCTAGTTTCATCACGGAAGACCACGACGCCCCATTCCATCTTCCAAGTCATCCTCTGACGGAATCAGTCAATCATGGATGTCGATGCTGTGGCGTGAGTAGAAGACGGGCTAGAGGTGTAAATGCCCGTACACCCACTGCTAGTTTTACCGAGCGAGGTGGCGCAGTGGTTAGCACACTGGACTCGCATTCGGGAGGACGACGGTTCAATCCCGTCTCCGGCCATCCTGATTTAGGTTTTCCGTGATTTCCCTAAATCGCTTCAGGCAAATGCCGGGATGGTTCCTTTGAAAGGGCACGGCCGATTTCCTTCCCCATCCTTCCCTCACCCGAGCTTGCGCTCCGTCTCTAACGACCTCGTTGTCGATGGGACGTTAAACACAAATCTCCTCCCTCCCACTGCTAGTGTCCGGTTCGAACAGTTCGTGTTGACATGTCTGGGCCCGCAAGCCCTGTTATCTGTGCTGTGGTAGCTGTACGATCTGCCACTGCTGACCTTACAATACGACGATCCTAGCGGGCGTAGATGCAGCGTGGACGTCCAGGAACTCATCTACAGGCATGAGAATGCCCACGTGACCACTGATACCAGTATTGTTGCACAACTGACGCAGCACATCAAACGTGTATGGCAAGTCTCCGCAAGGACCATCCCAGCACTTGAAAGGCCGCTATTCACCCCTTTCAAACTCGATCAGTTGACTGTAGGAAGTCGAGTGTTTCTTCGTTGCATGGTTGCCTGCTTGCTTCAAACGTCTACACTACACTTTCGGCGGTGAACATTCCCTACTAAAGGGTAGACACAGATGGCACTGTTATATCTATGCCACTACACCATCGTTGTCGGAAGACACTGAAAACATTATCAGTACATCTAATATCCCCCAAGTGGCATAGGCCGTCATTGATTCAAAACCGATGTCGTCTTTCCAGGTGTACCAAATTTTTATTTCCGGTAGTGTATGTACGGGGTGTTCAAAAAGTCTGTCCGCAGTGCCGTATGATTGTTAGCCGCACGTACCGTATGATTGTTCGCCTGCCTGGGTTACTTCCCTTCAAGTGGACTCTCCCAACATTCCACGGTTTCGTTTATCTCAGCCAGCGTCGGTAGTATCGTTGGTGTGTGTCGTTACGTGCTGTCGTGAACGTTTAAGTTTAGTTCCTTTGTTCGTTTGTTTCGTTTTTGTCACTGTTAAAATGCTAACCATTGAAGAACGCGTGTTTTTAGTCGAACAAGTGTTCAAAGCGGTAAATACGCAGTTCCAGTTCGTCAAACATTTAATTCAGTTTTCCCAGAGACAACGCTCCCACGTCGCGATACTGTGCGAGATTTGATTAACAAATTTCTAAGTAAGAGTTCAGTGACAGATGGACCGAGAAGTGGTCGTCTCAGCGTTTTGTCTGAGGATAAACTACTCGATATTTCCGATAAAGTGTCCATGAGTCCGAACAAGTCAGTAAGAAAACTCGCCCAGGAAATCGATGTTAGTGTCGGAAAGGCCCACAGAGCTGTAAGGAAAAAATTAGAACTTTTACCGTATAAAGTGATAGTCGTGCAAGAACTGAAAAATACTGATCATGGCAAGAGACTGCATTATTGTCAATGGTTCAAAAATTTCGTTCATCAAAATGAAAGGGATACTCTTAATGAAACGTTTCTCAGTGATAAGGCTTGGTTTCATTGATCCAGGTTCATGAACTCGCAAAATTCTTGTATGTGGAGTCCTGCAAATCCAAGGTGTATTCATTAAGAACCACTTCATTCTGTGAAAATAGGAGTTTGGATTGCAATTGCTAGACGTCGGATTGTGGTACCATATTTTTCAACGAAACAATAAACGCACAACGATACTGTAGTGATATTCTGTACCCATTCATAGGTGAACTTGTGTTAAGTGAAATACTGAACGGTTATTTTCAACAAGATGGTGCAACCGTGCATACAGCTCGCGTTTTAATGTCACTGCTTGCTGATGTTTTTGGTGATCGCATAATTTCACAGGGACTTTGATCTCCACGATCGCCTGACCTAACACCACCTGACTTTTTCTTCTGGGGTGCAGCGGAAGCAACTGTCTATAAAAACCGTCCAAAATCCACTGATGAATTGAAAACTGCAATATCCACTTTCGCTGCTTCTGTTACAGAAAAAATGTTGCAGCTTGTGTTTGGAAACATGATTAGACGAAATGAATTGTGTATTGAACAACATGTAATGTGAAAATTAGTAAGTAAAAATGAATACTCAATAAATTAATAACATGTATTTCACTGAGTTTCATTTCGGTATATTCACTGCGGCATACGTCACGCGCAGCTAACAATCATACGGCACTGCGAAGAGACTTTTTGAACACCCCGAATATAGTAGTGAACTGTGAATTCTTCTCTCTGCTGTCGGACATGAAATGACGGGTAGATGAGTAATGAGACTGCCCCACATTACGAGCCGACAACTGCATGATATCAGTAACGAAATGAAATAAAACACAAATGGTTTGTAACTAAGGGGTTCATGTACAAATGTAAACGATTGCTTATATGATCAAAACATAAATGAAATGTATTTGTTTTCATGCTGTTTACACAAGCCAAAACAAAATTATAAATCTCAGGGCAGATTTGGCTGGGCGTAGACACGATTCAGTTATTGAGGGGAAGGAGAAGAAGAGGAATCGTCTCATCAAAATTCGTTATCGTTCGTCGTGTACTGCTGTCGGCGGCAGGCACTGAGTCGGTTCGGCACGTCGCCACGGAGCTGTGTGGCGAGATTCGGCTGCCCTCATCATCAATCGCGGCTTCGCGGCGGGGCCCAGGTACGATCTCCATGTTGCCTGACAGTTGCCGGTCGCGTGGCCGAAGCTGTGCTGCCACGGTGTCGGAAAGCGGATGTTGGCGACGGGTGGAAGAGCGCCATTTCCTCTCGCTTAAGCGGTGTCTCCACGGCTCCCCTTTCTCGCTACTCCATCTCTCAGCCAAAGTCCTCTTCGAAATATTCTTCCTTTCGGCGTTGTCACTGGCGGACAAAATTTTCAATGCAGCCAAATGACAGATCTCTGTTTCATAGCCACTCCTCTCCGTGCGGGGCGGATATTTTCTATTTCGGGTGGGCTGGCGCGTGCCTTCTGAAACGGCAACTTTCTTACGAATTCACACACTTATTATATTTTCCTGCATTCCGAGTGTGTTGTAAGAGCAACTACACAACACTTCTTTATAACTGCTCTCTCTGCGTGAGGTCTGAACAGACTCATGTTTGGGCTTCGTCCCAATATCTTTCATCATCCGTGATTTATAAGGAATGTCCTCACAGTCGAGAAAAGCTTCTTCTTAAGAACGCTGACTTCTTTCACACATCTTCCTGCGCCAATTTCCCTTGCTTAGTGTACGCTCCTCCCAGTGCCCGTGGGGTGCTGAAATCATTGCCACGTTCCTGCTTTGTAAGGCAGGTAACATGACAGCTTCCGGGCCAGAAGAACTCACATGCTTTCACTCTAACATTCTTGGCGCTCCGTCCTAATCACTGCAGGTGCCCATCAGTTCTCGCCACACTTCTCATTGCCAGACAGGCCCTTCGCAACGTGTCCCTCCTTGAGTGAGGCGAGCGTGTCTGCCCAGCTTCCCGCTGTATGTTTGCAGAATGTCTGCAGTGTCCTCTCCTTGGGGCTCGCCCCAGCATGTCCGGCTCCCTCCTCCTCTTCGGCCGCTCGCAGCGAATTTGTAAAAGTTGCCGCGGTCGGACGTGTTACAACATACATACGAGGGTAATCCCAAAAGTAAGGTCTCCTATTTTTTTATAACTACATAGACCTGTTTGTTTCTACAATGGTTTACATCAGTTTACAGCTTGAAATTTAGCTATTTTTCGACATAATCACCATTTCTGTCGCTGTATTTTTGTACTAGCTGTGGCAGTTTTTGTATGCCCATGTAACACCAGCTCGCTGACATGCTGTGTAGAAAGTTATGAATGTCTTCTTTCACTTCGGCGTTGGAGATGAATCGCTGGGACCACAATTAACGCTGCGAGGAACTGTGAGACTCTGAAAGAACTCAAACGGGGAATTCAGAACCGGAGAACAGGAATGTTGACCAAGGGCGTACACATTCTCCATGACAACGCTCGCCCACACATCGTTCGGCAAACCGTTGCTCTCCTGCAATAGTTTCAGTGGAACATAATCACCCACCCACTTTATAGTCCTGACTTGGGGCCCAGTCACTATCGCCTGTTCCCTAGGTTAAAAGAACATTTGGCCGGAAAGCGATTCACCTCCGACGACGAGGTGAAGGAAGAGGTACATAACTTTCTAAACAGCATGGAGACGAGCTGGTATGACATGGGCATACAAAAACAGCCACAGCTAAAAGTTCAAGCTGTAAACTGATGCAAACCGTTGTAGATATTAACAGGTCTATGTAATTATTAAAAAAAAATTAAAAAAGACAGGAGACCTTACTTTTGGTTGGTTCAAATGGCTCTGAGCACTATGCGACTTTACATCTGAGGCCATCACTCCCCTAGAACTTAGAACTACTTAAACCTAAGTAACCTAAGGACAACACACACACACCCATGCCCGAAGCACGATTCGAACCTGCGACCGTAGCTGTCGCGCGGTTCCAGACTGAAGCGCCTGAAACCGCTTGGCCACACCGGCTGGCCCTTACTTTTGGGATTACCCTATTACATACATACATATATTTTATAATATGTGTGGATTTAGCGTTTAGCACTACCGATAAAATATAATCAAAAATATAATCAAAACATTAAAGAAATGTATTATTTTCGTGCTCCACGACTCCCCTTTCTCGCTACTCCTCCATCTCTCAGCTCAAGTCCTCTTCGAAATATTCTTCCTTCCGGCGTTGTCATTGGCGGACAAAATCTTCTATGCCGTCCAATGACGACAGATCTCTGTTTCATAACCACTCCTCTCCATGCGGGGCGGAAATTTTCTATCTGACGTCGGGTGGCGTGTGCCTTCTGAATCTGCATCTTTCTCACGATTTCACATTCTTATGATGCTTTCCTGCATTCCGAGTGTGTTGTAAGAGCAACTACACAACACTTCTGTATAACTGCTCTCTCTCTCTCTGCATGAGGCCTGGACAGGCTCATGTTTGGACTTCGGCCCAATATCTGCGATCATCCGTGATTTATAAGGGATGTCCTTACAGTCGAGAAAAACTTCTTCTTAAGAACGCTGACTTCTTTCACACACCTTCCTGCGCCAATTTTACGCGCTCTGTGTACGCTCCTCCCTGTGTCCGTGGGGTGCTGGAATCATTGCCACGTTCCTGCTTTGTAAGGCATGTAAAATGACAGCTGCCGGGCCAGAAGAACTCACATGCTTTCATTCTAATGTTCTTGGCGTTCCATCCTAATCACTGCAGGTGCCCAACAGTTCTCGGCACCATTCTCATTGTCAAAGAGGCCCTTCGCAACGTGTCCCTCCTTGAGTGAGTCGAGGGTATCAGCCCAGCTTCCCGCTGTGTGTTTGCAGAATGACTGCAGTGTCCTCTCCTCGGGGCCCGCCCCAAGATGTCCGGCTCGTTCCTCCTCTTCGGCCGATCTCAGCGAGTGCTAAAGTGGTCGCGGTCGGACGTGTTACAATGTACATACATACATACATACATTTTTATAATATGTTTGGATTTAGCGTTTAGCACTACAGATAAAATATAATCAGAAATACAGAAAAGAAAAAAAGTCATAACTACAAATGAAACATTAAACTAACAAATAATTTGTATTGCTCTCAGGCGCCCATATAAGCGCAGTCGTTTACACAACACTATATTTCAACAACGTACCTTACCTCATCTTCAGGTGATACCTGTTGAATGAGCGTCTTTGCTACACTGCGCCTCTGTTAGTCTTATCGCTTCCCACCCCTTCCCTCACCACCTCGCCATACACCATGTCGGGTGCAGTGGCCGGACGACGCTACGGTTGAGTGCTGGTCGCGAACTCCAGCCCTCAGTGGTTTTGTTGCTCCCGTCGGTCGTTGAAGTTGCTCTCTGCCGACGCCATGGCTTTAGCTGGCTGACTGCTGGATCTCCAACTTTACTGAGAGTGAAATCACTGCCTCTGTTGATCAGGCCGTCGGTCACTCGTTTTACAATAGCCTCCTTTACAACACAGCGCCAAAACGACGTCGTCTGTCTTAACACTTCCTTTCGTTCACATTTCATTGGCTCACCTGGAGCCATGAAACGTACTGTAACCGCAGTTTTTGTTGTTTGCTTGCTCTCGTTCAGTGTGTCTCCTGCGCTCTTTGCACCTTTCTTCGACTGTCGCTGTCGGACAGATATGTGCCTTGCCGCATGTGCGTGAAACGCGGTAGACACCTGGTTTATGGAACTCCAGAACATTTTTCACCTTACCTAACAGAGCGCACGTTTTCGGAGGTGGACGGAAACCTCATTTGATGTTATATGAAGCCAATATTCTGCCAATTATGTATAATACTTTGCTGACGTACAACAGGTACTCTTGTCTTATCCTCCTTGTCGTGTTCTATGCCGGCTGCTGTGGCCGAGTGGTTCTAGGCGCTTCAGTAGGGAACCGTGCTGTTTCTACGGTCGCAGGTTCGAATCCTGCCTCGGGCATGGATGTGTGTGATGTCCTTAGGTTAGTTAGGTTTAAGCAGTTTTAAGTCTAGGGGACTGATGACCTCAGATGTTCAGTCCCAGAGTGGTTAGAGTCATTTGAACCATTTTCGTGTTCTATTTGTTGGAGTCGTACCTTTTCCCTGGTGGCATGTCGAATTTTTATCCAGCTGTAACGGCTATTTTTGAAAACATGCTTAAAGTGGTTGAGCTCTCATGATAGGCTTTCTTCGTCCGGTATCGCACGGGCCCTGTGGGCCTGTGTACATAACTCAACCCTTGCGCTGTAAAGGATGAAGGCATCTGGAGATATTTAGGTACAAAAGAGAGTGGGTGGTTTTCCTGTAACACTGTGTCTCGAAGAGCTATCCACTTTGCACATGACTAGTACATCCAAAAAGGAGAATTTGCCATTCTCTTCCAGTTCCATAGAAAATTTGATGCTGGGTTGCACACAATCAGGCAGACTGTGCGTACAGCCGAAGAAAGGTGCAAGGAGCACAAGACACACTATGAACTTAATCAACCAACATAATCTGCAGTTACAGAACGTTACATAACTACAGGGGAGTCAATGAAATACGGACAGACGGAAATTATGTTACAGAGTTCGTCGATTTGGACTCAAAGGAAGACTATTCAAATATTAGATGCCGACGACCTGATCAACAGGGATAGTGGCTTCACTCTCAGTAAAGCATGGAACCCAGTGCAAAGCCAACTGAAACCACAGCGTCGTCCGAGAGAGATTTCTGTGCCCAGCGTGGCAGAGGAAGCTCTGAAGGACCGGAGTTCGTGCCCAGCATTCAGCGATCGCATCCGCCCCATCACTCCACCCGACACGGCACAGGACTGGGTAGTGGGGAAGGGGCGGGAGGTGATCAGTGTACAAACGAGGCGTGACGTAGGGAAGACGCATGCTACAAGTATCACTCTAAGATGACGGCAAGCCACGCTGTCGAACCATTGTGTTATGCAAACGACTGCAGCTAGCTGAACAACTGAGAACAATCCAAACAACTGATTTGATGGGCTCACATAGCAAACAGTTTTTATGTGCTATTGTCCAGTCTCCTTATCCAGTCAAGGATTGGTGGAGTAGCCATGAAAAAGTCGGTTGGATCTCAGAGGTAGGTTCACACTGTACATTCGTTGACAATGAGCCGGATAGTCTGGTTGTGTTTCACCATCACTGCTTGCGCTAGAGTGCTTGCCCCATTTGTGCAGGATGTGTGCTCACACCCTGTGTCCTGTTCGGATGAGATATATATTCTTGCTGTAAGAATTGAAATTTCTTCATTTACATCTAAATGACTAGTCCGCAACTCATAATTCTGTGCCTGGCAGATGGTTCATCGAAATACCTTCAAGCTATTTCTCTACCGTTTCACTCTCTAACACCGCTCAGGAAAAACCAAAGCACAAATCTTTCTGTAAGATCTCTGATTTCTCTTATTTTATTACGATGATCATTTCTTCCTGCGTATATGGGTGCCAACAAGATATCTGCGCATTCAGAGGAGGAATTCGTGATTGAAATTTCAGAAGATGGCCCCGCAACGAAATACGGTTTTTTTAAATGATGGCCACCCCACTCCATGTATAATTTCCATGACACTCTTACACCTATTTCGGGGTAACACAAAACGAGATGCCCTTTTTTGAACTTTTTCGATGTCCTCCGTGAACCTGTCTGATGTCGAGCCACGCTACACAGTAACACTCCAGAAGATGCACAAGCATAATGTAGGCAGTCTACTTAGTAAGCCTGTTGCATTTCCTAGGTGTTCTGCCAGAAATCGCAGACTTTGCTTCGCTTTCCCCACAACATTACCTGTATGATCTTTCCAGTTTAAGTTATACGTAATTGTAATCCGTAAGTATTTAACTGAATTCATAGCCTTTAGATATGTGTGATTTATCGTATAACAGAAATTTACAAGATTCCGTTTAGTACTCATGTGAATGACATCACACTTATTATTTAGAGTCAATTGTCTCCTAAATATTTTATATAGATCAGGAGAGCAAAGGGCTTATAGCACTTTCTCTGGGAACGCCAGATGTTAGATCTGTGTTACTCGATGACTTTCCGACAGTCACTACGAACTGTGATTTTTCTGACAGGAAACCACGAATCAGCCACATAACTGAATCTCATCGGTCTCTGTAGAGGGTCAATACGATGTCGCACTTCACATAGAGCATGTTCCACGTCATTTGATGTCCAGGATGAAGCTGCTATTGGCAAGTTGTTGAGCAAGTTACCGACCCGAGGTGGATTTCTGCAACGAAATCTGTTTATTGCTCAAGTTGATAAAACAATTTTTTCCTATTAGAAACCTTCCAAATACAATCGAAAAAAGAAATGAAACTGTAGAAAATCGAGGAAAGGATGAGAACTAGAGCAGACAATAAAAAGCCTTACAAAGGAAATGAAAAAGAAAAAATATTTCAATTCAGGTTGTCTGTACTGTTGTACAACTGATAGTAGAATCTGAGTTGGGGTGTAAATTATACTGCATACTGTTGATTTATTTGTCCATTGTCAGACAGTGTCCATTGTCAGACATTGCTCTGGTAGCTAAAATGAGTTAACAAGTTAAAATTTCATTTGTTGAGTCAGTTCAGACGAGAGAGCTGAAGGAAATCCTCTATTATCAGCTATAAGGTAAAGAACTTACAAAAGTTATATCTGTCTTATTAAGCGACTAACCGAAGCTGCAGTTCTGTGCCACCTTAAAATTTGTGTCGCAGTCGCTACCAACCGTTGTTTTCTGTGTGTTTGCAAATAGTTGACATACTTACAAAGCTCACATGCATTGGTGGATTTATTAAATGTGATACATAGTTACAAATAATTTGTCGTTTTCTCACGAAATATTCAAGTAATTTTGACTGTGACTACTTCAGCTATTTCGCAATCTCCATTTTCCCAAACAAGTATCATGGAGTGACTAACGAAGATATGATGGAAAGCGTCAAGCCATTTCGGTTAGTGACTTTTCGTTGTTTGATGATAGATTCGATTTAGCGTAATTAAACTTACACAGATCGTGGAAACGCTTTTTCATGTTGGATAAGGCGATAAAAGTGACTACTGTATTATAATTAACCCATTACACATAGTTATAATGATCTCTCTGGGAGAACTTTCGAGTTGTGGCGTTCTGGGGACGGGATATTCAGGGAGAAACACAAGCAAACGATACCCTGTAGATATGGGACAAGGCGTTCTGAGAATTGGCAATGGGCAGCTGAGGTAGAAGCAGATGGGGACCGTACACATTATTTATTCATTTTACTTATTAAATAAATAATGTGTAGGACCATAAATGTAGCAAAGCAGAGGACCAGATACTGGGGCAGTGGCGCCCATGGGCCACAGTCAACCTTGAACAGAGAAAGGTGCACTGAAAGCTTTATGTCCGCAGCAGGGAATTCGGTGAAGCAGGGGACTGCAATCGCGACAATTCGGCAAGATAAGCCTCTCTTGGCCGTCCTAATATACAGCAAAGCAGGACTTTAAAACAATTGTAGCTTGACATTGCTGACAAGCTTTCGCCAGGGAAAGAAGATATTTTTTCTTCATTCTTTTTCCATAGTCAGAGAAAACTGTATGGATAGTTAAAAAGACCTTTGACTGGTGGCAGGAGTGTAACATCAGTATGATGTAGCATTGCAGTGGAATATTTCGAGAACAGCGTGGCAGAAAACGAGCTGACTGGATTTGACGTTTTAGCAGCCTGTGGTGCTAGATGTTTAAAAAACATCAGTTGAGAAATTGTAACCTTTTAAGGATTTGTGCAAAACACAGAAAAGCATCGCTTTAACTTCTAAACAACGGACAGTTAACGTCTGGATCTTGGGCACTTCACTTTTGGGTACTGGGAACTTAACTTTGGGAATTCACTTAGGGGGTGCGGAACAGCAGACTTAGAAGGCATGTTTGCTTGTGCTGAAAAACATTAACAGAGGGACAGTGATGGTGAAAGAGAGAGGAGACAGTGCTAGTGGGAATGAAAGTGATGGTGGAAGAGAGAAAGTGGCAGTGGAAGAGAAACAGAGGTGGATGGGGGTAGAAATAATGGGAGCAGGTCAGGGGAGATAGTGGAAATAAAAAATACACATGAGTGAAGACCATACATAGTCTTGGAAGATCTGGTCCTTCTTCCTTATTTTCTTCTATCAAATACTAATAAAACATTGCTCATTGGAGTATCACTTTACTTGGTAGTTACATGTTTCATCTCAAAGTAACTACGACAACAAACGGTGTGTCCCCACGGTTCGTGATCCAACGATATTAAGCACTCGTTAAGAGGCAGTGTTTCTTGCCGTTCATACTTCAGTACACTAAACGGAGGCGCTGCTGGAGAGAACTTTTTCACATCATGAGGGCGCCATACGGTGTGGCATTGTGCTACAGTGTCTCGTTTTGCCAGTATACACTAAGACAAAAATAATAAAAGAAAATGCGTACCACGAAGGAATTATCCGAATAGGACAGTAGATGAGATGTTCATATATAGACAAACAAATGATTACAATTTCAGAAAACAAAGATGATTTATTGAAGACAAAAAGCTTCAAAAATCGAGCAAGTCAACAACGCGTTGACCCATCTTCATATAGCTAAGGCTAACTGGGCATTGACCTTCTTCTTCTGTGCGGATTCACACGTATTGTCGGAACTCTTTTGGGACTCGGTAAGATTGTCTGCCGCGAGTAATGAGTCTAATGGTTAAGGGCTCTAAGAATGTAGTGTGTGTACATTAAGCAGTGAGCGTGCAAGGGATAAGTCCCTGCAGTCGCACTATCCTGTGTGCCCTCGGTGGCTCAGACGGACACAGCGTCTGCCATGTAAGCAGGAGATCCCAGGTTCGAGTCCCGGTCGGGGTACACATTTTCAACTGTCCCTGGTGTTGTATATCAACACCTGTCGACAGCGTAGGGTCTTGATTTAATTATCATTTCAATTGGGGACAGACCCGTCGATGTTGCTGCCAAAGTTAGGGTTTGGTAAGCACGAACACAAGTATTAGAAAATCTCATCGTGTGCGGGAGGGCATTATCTTGCTGAAAGCTCAGTCCCGCATGGCCTGCCACGAAGGGCAACTAAAAAGGACATAGAATATCGTCGACGTACCACTGTGCTATATGAATGCCATAGATGACAGCCAAACGGGTCCTGCTATGGAATGAAATGGCATCCCAGTCCATTATTCCTGGCTGTCGGGTCATTTGCCAGGCGACAGTCAGATTGCTAGCCCACTGCTGTCCAATGAGATTATATGCCAAAGACGTGTCTGGAGACGCTTCGTACAGCTGTGGGATACCAAACTGACTGTCGCCCACCATACGGTCCGAGAACAAGGAGTGATGGTCTGGGATGTCATTTCTATTCATAGCAGAATCAGAGTGGGCATAGACCCACTACCATCTGAAGATTCTGACGATCTAACGTTCCAATTGGATGGAACTTGGTACGATATCCTCAGAAGTACACCTAACAACTCTGTCAACCAGTGCTAAGACGCATAGCTGCTTGTGTAAGGATCAGACTTGCTCTATTTGTGAAGCTCATTCTCTTAGTAAAGCATCTAATCTTCATTTGTTTCTCTGTACACGTAGATCACACTACGGTTTTCCGTACCATTTGGATAAGTCCCTCGAGGGCGTTTGTTTTTTATGACTTACAGTGTAGGCCTAGTACAGTGATCAGTCAGAACATTATGACCACGTACCTAATCGCCAGTATGTCCACCTTCAGCTAGGATAACAGGGGCGACGCATCGAGCCATGGACGAATTGAGGCATTGGTAGGTCGCTGGAGGGAGTTGGGGCCACATCTGCACACACAAGTCTAATTACCGTAAATTCCAGGGAAGAGGACGATGAGCTCTCACGCAACGTTCAATCACAACCTGGATGTGTTCGATCGGGTTCAGATTTCAGATATGGTGAGCTGCGGGGTCAGCACATCAATTGTAGGTCACCACTGTGTTCCTCGAACCAACCCACCTCACTCTTAGCCTTGTGACATGCCGCATAATCTTGCTGAAAAATGCCACTGCCGTCGGGACACATGATCATCATGAAGGGGTTTAAGTGGTCTGTTACCAGCGCACTGTACAGAAGGGGCAAATACTAAATGAATTTATTAGCATAATGTTTTATTTTTATTGTTTCACTTGATGTTCATCAGTGCCTTCTGCCTGGCGGTAAGTTGCGGCGTCTCAGTCACGTTGTAAGTAGGCTGTTTAGGTTTTTATGTTGGTAACGCCACGTAGCGCTCTATATGAAAATCACTGACTGTGTGGTGTGCAGTGTGTGGCTGGTTTGCATTGTTGGAGTTTGCTATTGTAGTGTTGGGCAGTTGGATATGAACAGCACATAGCGTTGCGCAGTTGGAGGTGAGCCACCAGCAGTGGTGGATGTGGGGAGAGAGATGGCGGAGTTTTGAGAGCGGATCTGGACATGTGTCCATCAGAAAGAGTAAATTTGTAAGACTGGATGTCATGAACTGATATATAAAGACTTTTGAACACTATTAAGGTAAATACATTGTTTGTTCTCTATCAAAATCTCTCATTTGCTAACTATGCCAATCAGTAGTTTGTGCCTTCAGTAGTTAGAATCCTTTATTTAGCTGGCAGACGCTATAATCGTAACGACAGACCCGAATTTCATCAGAACTGGCGGGATTCAAATAGGGCAGGGCCCTCTCGACAAGGTGAATTTATAGAAGCTAGACCTCCAAATCCCAATAACGACACGCGCCAACAAAGCGACAAACAATGACTCGCACCGCAGGCAGCCACGTGCGCCGGCTGGCTCAGAGAAAAATAACATAGACGTTAACCTTGAGAAAAATTTTAGCATTCCTTACCGAAGTATACAACATGATAATTGCTTTGAAGTTGAAACTCTGTGCACTAGAAAGGGTAAAAGATTGCACCACATTTCACATGCAAAAACCGTTTATTGAAAGATAATCTGCTTTTTAACTTAGTCTTTGCCATAAAACTTTTCATTTCACGACACTAGTACAATGCAACAATGTTTTGAAGTTAACTATCCAGTCTAGAACCTAGGGAACATATTTAGACAGTAATTACGAATGCATTGTTATAGTGAACAGACGACACAGTGTTATTGTGTGTGTACATTCTTCCTTGTTAGTTGCAAAATTACGTAATGACTATAAGGCTCACATACGTAGAACATATACCAGTACTGCTAACGAGATTTTAACGCAACATTTTGGTTTACTTGAAAATACATTCTAGATTTAAAGTACTTTCTGTGAGATTAAAGATGACTTAGCATTCGGTTTCTTTGACAGCTACACGATTATATCACGACGCTACTAATGTGTGACACAATTTACATTGTTGTTTTTGCGGTCTATCTGTTTTAGATCTGCACAGTTTTTATGTATAATTCTGGAAAGTAAAACATGTTTTAGCAGTAACTTTTGTTGTATAGCTACAATGAGACAGCCCTTTCCGTAGCACAACAATACGTTATATTATAGTACTTCCTTGATCATGGTAATGTACGTAATAACTACCATATCTATACGCATAGCATTTCACTTTTATTTATTGGGAGGTAAGTACATTGACTTCTACAGAACTTTGCTTACGAACGGCGATAATTACGACACTTGGCACATTTTTTAACCTTAAGTAATAACAGAGATTATCTTACAACAAGACGCACAGTTTAGCGCTAGAGTGCACGTATTTGAGTGATTAATTTTGTACTTAAAACATTTATTTTTAAAGATTTTTGAATTACAAAGATACAACGATTTTCTGTGATAACTTTGATTCCATTGCTGCAATCTGTAACACCCGAGGGTATAATTATGTAGGCGACTTGCCTACAACAAATAATTGCATAGCCGTCCGGTATAATGAGTTAACGGAGTACTATTTATTCGTGAAAACTCACACTGAGAAGAAAACTAAAAACAACAGAGAAGTAACAAAAACTAGGAGATCCTATAGTCTTATGGCAAAGATAAAAAACAACACATGACCAAAAAAAAACTCTCGCCCACTTTTGATCTCACTTTGCACTAGACATGAAAAATATCACTGCCACAATTACATTAATCCTCAGGGGGTACACGCATACTTTGTGTGCTAAGCGTGTAGCGAGCGCTACTAGCCCTAGCTAATATGGTATTTGCTTCTACAACTTTACACATCGGTACCATATTTCCCTAACAGAATTACACAGGTATCTGATTATTTAACAGAGGAACAAACATTTTTTTACTATGTCAGTGACACATGTTTACGCAATTACACAGTTGGATAACTTCACACTTATGCAATTGTGTTTTGTCTGTACTTTGTGAACTGTTCATATTTTTTTGGAACCATTGTGATACTATGAGAGCTTTTAATGACGTATTTGGTATGGGATCATGATTTTTAAAGAACGTTTGAGGTAGATGACACTATTGAAATGAGCAGAGAATTTTTTTTAGGTTTTGAAATTATTGCAGAAAGCTACGACGTTTTTGAGATTTGACTGAGGTGTTATGATGATATTATTACGACGACGATGTGTATTATGCTGTTGAGGTATGTTTATGATCAATAAGCTAATGCTATATGAGGAATTTGATTATGCTACATATTTATAATGATGAAATATTGAAGAAGTGTCGACGAATATGTATATGTGTAATAAGGTAAGGAGTAATGAATAGTGGTTAGGGTCTTTGATATGTGAAAAAGGATGTCGGAAACCAAGAATCGTACTTTAAGAGTTATGAAATGTGTGTACTTGCGTGAATGTATCACAATGCCACCGAAAATTTTTTTGGACACTGTTATATTTATAGGATTTTTTTCTACACATTTGTAATGCAAATTCTCGAACTGTGAAATTTTTTTATATCAGACTGTCACTGTAGTGCAAACTGCTGTCGTAAATATTTCGGTAAGAAAGTTAAGTAACCTTGATGTAATGTGTTGTGGGCACCCAACTGCGCCAGTCACCTGGGGAAAAAGCTATTAGGAGGAGAAATAAGAGGCCATTAACCTCGCTATTGACATTCCTTTGTAGAAAGCATCGCAAATAAGACACGCTCATTACTTGGAAACATATGATTATATTGTGGAACGCGTACTTTGTGCTACTTACTGAAATGCTTATGAATGAGGGGAAATATTCTTGCATCTGCACACCTGATTATGACAAGTGTCTTTCTACGAGAGTTGAGAGAATTTCAACCAACTTATGAAATGCCACATGACTATTGAATGATGTTTTTATGCTTTGCTTTGTACATAGTTACTTATTTCATTTGATATCTGTTTTCCAGCTGTGTTTCAGCATTGGTTTTATAAAATAAAATTAAATGCATTTGCTAATGTGAACACTTTCTGTCAACAGATCTGTTAAATAATAATTTTATGATCCACATTCTTAAAAAAAGGAGCACTTGGAAAGGAAAGAACAATAAGAAGGGACAAGTGAGAGTAACTGCATATCTAATTATCTTTTCAAGTACTTGGTAATTTTTATGGTAGAATAAGTTGTTGTGGTGCACCACTTTAATGACATAGACATTAAGATGTGAACAGACATTTCCCTTATCTGCATTGTTGTCTTTAGTGTACTATTTTCTCTTCTTGTGGGTTTGTCATGTTTAGATATAAGTTATTGCATTTGCTGCTGTGTTTGCCAGGTGTAGTGCTACTTAATTTCACTTGGTATTACTTTATTAAGCCAGTTTTACTACTGATTTATTTTTCTTGTTGCTACACATTGGCTCATATTAGTTGTAATGTTGCATGTGCTTTGCTAACTTAGATATACTGCTGCTTGCTTTGCCAATTTGCATTTTTTGTCATTGCTGTGTGTGTTAATGGTTTTGTATTGCTGCATTGCCTCGTCCCTTAGTTTATGTATCTGAGCTCAGTAGATTTAAGTTAGCTTAAGAGGGGGGGATTCTATATAAGAAACTAACTATGAAGAATAGGGAAAGAATGCATTGAGAAGTTATATGAAAAAGATTTGGATAAAAATGAGTATTGTACAATGAGAAATATTTATTTGAAAGAGGATACAAACAAAACAGTAGGGATTAGGGACAGCAGGTTTAGATAGGATTTTGTTTTTTGCTGTAAAGATCTATGGAATGAAGTTTTGGATTGAAGTGCAGTACCAAATGTTACACTGAAAACGAACCCTGTCCTTTCCTTTTGTGTTATTCCGCTATGTGTTTGTGTACCCTTGTGTATTTGTGTTTTTTCTGTCTTTATATGTTTAGCTAATAAGATTTCTGTTGTAGATTTTTTCTAATACTATGTTATTTACTTTGTAAAGATGTTTAGACATTATTTATTCTGTTTTGTTTTAATGCTCATGCGTGAAGTTGATGTTTCGAAAGTTAATCTGATCTTTTATGTATGTACTTATGTCATAATTCCTATAACATTGATGTATATGTTATTTCGATTCTATTGTAAAGTCTGTATTACTGCAAATGTTATCTGTATTGTTATGTTCTTTAATGATGTATTTTGTACCTTTGTTATTGTATTCTCATGTTATAAAATTGTAATTGACACCAGTTCATCAAATTAAGTAACTTATAAGCATTCATTTCACTGCACACATTTCTGTTGGTCATAGTATATGCATAATATATGAAAAAAACGAGGAATGTTAGTCATCGCATGTGTGTTGATAATTCAGCAAGGGACTGGTTGACAGCATTGCTGGTTCTAAGGACACTTCAAAAAAAATTTTTGTGTGTGTACAAGTGGTGGTTCATGGACTTGCTATATTATCCGCGAGACTCATCAATGGTAATTGTGCACCCACACAGTCACAATGAATGGCTGCTAGCCATCTCTACAAGGACTACAGTGGGTCTGCACCTTTGATGGCCCACCAATACCATAATTTCCACCAGGACTACAATGGGTCTACACCTTTGATGACTCACCAATACCATTATTTCTACAAGGACTGCAGTGGGTCTGCACCTCTGGTGGCCCACCAATACCATAATCTCTACCAGAACTATACTGGGTCTGTTCTGTGATGACCTACCTACCAATATTCTTCAAAACTTCGACTGACTCTGGTGTGGGTTTACTCTGTTGTGGCCCATTACCTGTCTGCATGTCAAGAGTCAGCACTGTCGTCTGTTGGAAGGACAACACTACTTCTTCAAGGCTGCATGGAAATACACTATACCTGTGTGCATTTTCTTTTACTGCTCAGACTTTGTGCATAAAATTGTTATTAATACTATGATGAATGATGCGGACTGTCTTTATGGACTGTGAGAAAATTTTAGCTTTTGACCAACATTGTATCGATAAGTGTGTGCATTTGATATATTTTTTCGTGTTAATATAATTTTTTTAACAAATATGTATTGGCCAGTGCCCAAAACAATTTGTAAAATTTTTTTGTGGGGCGCATGGGGGCTATGTAAGTATGCTGTTTAGGTTTTTATGTTGGTAATGCCACGTAGCGCTCTATATGAAAATCACTGGCTGTGCGGTGTGCATTCTGTAACGGGTTTGCATTGTTGGAGTTTGCTATTGTAGTGTTGGGCAGCTGGATATGAACAGCGCAGTTGGAGGTGAGCCGCCAGCAGTGGTGGATGTGGGGAGAGAGGTGGCGGAGTTTTGAGAGCGGATCTGGACGTGTGTCCATCAGAATGAGTAAATTTGTAAGACTGGATGTCATGAACTGATATATATATATATATATATATATATATATATATATATATATATATATATATATATAAAGACTTTTGAACACCATTAAGGTGAATACATTGTTTGTTCTCTATCAAAATCTCTCATTTGCTATGCCTATCAGTAGTTTGTGCCTTCAGTAGTTAGAATCCTTTATTTAGCTAGCAGTATTGCTGCTCGCTGTATTGCAGTAGTTCGAGTAACGAAGATTTTTGTGAGGTAAGTGATTCATGGAAGGTATAGGTTATTGTTAGTCAGGGCCATTCTTTTGTAGGGATTATTGAAAGTAAGATTGCGTTGCGCTAAAAATATTGTGTGTCAGTTTAGTGATGATCAGAATAAGTCACGAGAGAAATATCTGAGTACGGTCAGTTTTGCTCAGCTGTTTGAAAATCAAATAACGTAAGGGGTTTACCAGCACAATAAGTTACTAATTTTTCTAAGGGGACGTTTCAACGTTGCCCGGATCTGGATAGAACCACTCTGAAACTCAAGTGTTGAATCATCAGCTGCTAAACTCACGTGTTGCTGACGAGGTAACGCTATCGAACTACCCGTCTCACGACCTGACCGACCAATAGGGAGGTTTGGAGGTGGTCAAGTAGGGGCGGAACCGCGGCCAGCTGCCGGGAGCGGACACACCATTCGCGCTCTTCTAATGGCAGCTTCCAAACCGACCAGACGCCCACATCCCCTGCTCTCTTGGACGGCTGCCCATTCAGTCTCGGCGGCTTCTCCAGGCCTCTCTTTTCTTACGGCGTTAAAACTTTATACATTTTAAGCTATGTTTTATACTTCACCTCAACGGGTGCCTACTGTATTCCCCTCGTGGTCAATCCCTGCCCATTAACGGTACGAGCTCCATTGGGCTCATGGATTCCCACGTTAATATTTCCCCGAGCATAATGGAGCCGCCACCAGCACGTCTCAGTCCCGCAGTACAGGTGTCAACGAGCTGTTCCCCTGGAAGACGACGAATTCGCGCCCCCTCATTGGTGTGATGATGAAGGTATTGGGAATCATCAGACCATACAACGCTCTGTCACTGCGCCAGCGACCAGTTCCGATGATCACGTGACAATTCCAGTCGTAAATGCCGACGTCGTAGTGTTAACATTGGCACATGCATGGGTCGTCCGGAGGTGCATCATTAAGAGTTTTTGGTGCACTGTGTGTTCGGACACACTTTTAGTCTGCCCGCATTCAAGTCTGATGTTAGTTCCGGCACTTTTCACTGCCCAGTGAAGACGTCTGACATATGTAATGAGGGGTGGCCGCTCAACCCCACGACATCTGGAGGTGGTTTCCCTTGGTTTCGCCACGTGTCGAAGACGCTCACCACAGCACTCCTAGAACGCTCGAGAAGTCGTGCAGTTTCCAAAATTCTCGTGCCAATCCTCCGGGCCATCACAACCTGCCCTTGGTCAAACTCAGATAGATCGCGCTCCTTCTCCGTACTACGGACAGCACGCTCGCTAATACTGCGTGCACCGTGCGTGTGTCTGACTAGCAGTCATTCCTCGGCAGCTGACGCTGCTATCACCGAACTCAATGCCCTGATCACTACTCAAGATTTCATATCTACACTCCACACGAAATGCACCACCACTCCTGTTCACGACCATGTTGCCTGTTGTCACCTCAGTGAAGTTCCCACCTCCTTCCTCTCCACCCCGGCCAGACTATATAATGTGGTCTTGTCCATCAGCTTCTACCCCAACCTGTGGAAAACCTACCGGATCCTGATGTTCCTCGAACCTGACAACCACCATCTCCTGTCTCCTCCTACCATCCCATCAGCCTTACCTCAGTCTTCAGCAAGGTCCTGGAATCCATCCTCACCCGATGCATCCACCAGCATCTCCATCAGCACCGCCTCCTTCCCGCTACCCAATGTGGCTTTCGCCCATCCTTGTCTGCCCATGACCTTCTCCTTCTTCTCCGAACAACTCAACTCCCGTCGCTTCCTGTTAACTACGTCCATCTAATCGCCTCCTTTCTTTCCCACTATCTTTCCTATGTCACCATCCGTAGCACGGACTCCTACACTTTCTACCCCTCCGCCAGTGTGCCCCAAGGTTCTGACCCATCCCCCCTTCTCCACCTTCTTTACACGGTGTACATGCTGCCGCCTTCACCTCCCTTACACCTTCTCCAGTACACCGGTGACACCGCCTTCATTGCCCTCGCCCCCACCCTGCAATGCTCCCAGCATATTCTACAATCCCATCATGACTGGTTCACCACTTGGTGTAAACAGTGGCTGCTCAAGGTCAATCCTTCCAAGAGCCAGGCGATCATTGTAGCAAAACCACCCTTTCCTTCCGTCTCCTCGATTTCTATCTCACTATCTACGGCCGTTCTATCAACCTCACGGCAAATAGATGGCAAATCATCGAGTAAAACTGAAGTGATATCAAGTGTTCCCCAGGGAAGCGTCCTGGGACCTCTGCTGTTCCTGATCTATATAAATGACCTGGGTAACAATCTGAGCAGTTCTCTTAGGTTGTTCGCAGATGATGCTGTAATTTACCCTCTAGTAAGGTCATCCAAAGACCAGTATCAGTTGCAAAGCGATTTAGAAATCGGTGTGGCAGGTGGCAGTTGACGCTAAATAACGAAAAGTGTGAGGTGATCCACATGAGTTCCAAAAGAAATCCGTTGGAATTCGATTACTTGATAAATAGTACAATTCTCAAGGCTGTCAATTCAACTAAGTACCTGGGTGTTAAAATTACGAACAACTTCAGTTGAAAAGACCACATAGATAATATTGTGGGGAAGGCGAGCCAAAGGTTGCGTTTCATTGGCAGGACACTTATAAGATGAATTAAGTCGCCTAAAAAGACAGCTTACACTACACTCGTTCGTCCTCTGTTAGAATATTGCTGCACGGTGTGGGATTTTTACCAGGTGGGATTGACGGAGGACATCGAAAGGGTGCAAAAAAGGGCAGCTCGTTTTGTATTATCACGTAATAGGGGAGAGAGTGTGGCAGATATGATACGCGAGTTGGGATGGAAGTCATTAAAGCAAAGACTTTTTCGTTGCGGCGAGATCTATTTACGAAATGTCAGTCACCAACTTTCTCTTGCGAATGCGAATATATTTTGTTGGGCCCAACCTACATAGGTAGGAATGATCATCAAAACAAAATAAGAGAAATCAGAGCTCGACCAGAAAGGTTGAGGTGTTCGTTTTTCCCGCTCGCTGTTCGGTAGTGGAATGGTAGAGAGATAGTATGATTGTGGTTTGATGAACCGTCTGCCAAGCACTTAAATGTGAATTGCAGAGTAATCATGTAGGTGTAGATGTAAATGTAGACCCTCAAGTACCTTGGTGTCACCCTTGACCTTCGCCTCTCCTGTATCCCCCATCTCTGGATGATCCAAGCCAAGGCACACTCCCAACTCCGCCTCCTCAAGCTTCTTTCTGCCCGTACATGGGGTTCTGGCCCCTCCACCATCGTCCACATCTATAAACCTCATCCGCCCCATCCTCTGCTATGCCCATCCCGTATGGATCACCATCTCTCCTAGCTTCTACAGATCCCTTCAACCCTGGAACGCCATGCACTCCGCCTCACCTATTGCATCCACCTCCTCTCCCCCACACGGATCCTCTATGACTTAATTTAGTTCCCACACCTACTCCTTTTCCTCAAACGAATACGGATCCTTTACACCTCCTGAAAACTTTATCCCCCTCACCCACTTGTCTGTCCCATCCTTTCCCACCCGCATTTGCTGCTGCTCCTGTACTCCCACATCCCACCTGCTCTCCATCTCTCTACACTCCATACCCTTGCCCAAGGTGACTTCCGCCAACTCCCACTCCCTGATGATGCACTCTTCCCCTCCATCTACCCCTCCTACCAACTTTGATCCTCCCCTTCCTCTCCCTGTGTTTTTCCTCCAGGGCAACCTCTATTCCTTCTCTCCCTCCTCTCTTCCTCCCTCCCTCCCTTCCCCTGGGCTTCCACAACCCGCCTACACTCTTCCCACCCCCTCCTTTCTTCTCTCCCACTGGCACCAACACCCTCCCCTTTCCCTCCTACCTGCAACTCTTCCCTTTGTGCGAGAACAGTGATTCTTCGTGTGCCAGAGATCATCGCCAGTGCTCGTGTGTGTCTTCGCATCAGTGCTTCAGTGTCTCTCCGTTTGTGCTCCTCCGTTCACGTGTGTAAACTCGTTCTTCTCCGTTGTGTACAGTCATGAACGTTTTTTATCCAAACAGTGCGCCCGTGAATGGCTTCATTTACTTTATGTCTGTCTCCCATTTTTCTCCGCCATGTTTGTTTGTTTTTCTGTCTTTCTTTTTCCTGTATGTGTTCACTGTGGCCGAAGAGCGGCGTAGATAGGCCGCTGCCGGCCTACCTTTATTGTAAAGGTATTAAAATAACAATAAAGAAAAAAGTCGTGAGCGTTAATTACCTTTGAGACTGGGCGTAATGAGTTGATGTTAGTCAAGAATGCGTTTAAGACAATGAAGTCGGCATTATCAACACCTCACTGAGTTAGAACTAGGTCGTGTAATAGAGGTATGAGAAGCAGGATGGTTCTTCCGCGATGTTGCAGGAAGACTTGGTAGGAATGTAGACACCGTTCAAGACAGCTGGTAGCAGTGGTCAAGAGAATGTATGGTCGCAAGAAGACCGCGCACTGGACAGCCACTTGGCACTACCGAGAGGAAAGACTATCGTGTTCGCTGTATGGATCTGGAGCATTGTACTGTATCTGCAGCAGCAATCTGAGCAGCAATCTGAGCAGCAGTTGACACCGCAGTGACACAAATCGGTCACTTCAAGGGCAGCTCCGAGCCAGAGGCCTTGTAGCGTGCATTCCACTGACCGAACCACCGCCATTTGTGACTTCAGTGGTGTCAAGCAAGAGCTCGTTGGAAGGCACGGTGGTGGTCTGTTGTGTTTTCTGATAAAAGATGGCTCTGCCTGGTGCCTGTAATGGCCGTATGTTGGTTAGAAGGAAGTTACTTGAAGAGATGCAACAAACCTGTCTGCGTGTTAGGCACACTGAACCTATACACGGAGCATTGCGGTCTGGGGTGCGATTTCGTATGAACAGCACGAGCACTCTCATGAGCATCCAGTGCACCCTGATTGGAAAACTGTACGTCAGGCTGGTGATTCGACCTGGTGTCTTACCATTCATGAACAGCATTCCAGAAGGTGTTTGCCAACAGGATAACGCTCACCCACATACCGCTGTGGTAATCCAACATTCTCTACACAGATTGTCGATATATTGTCTTGGCCTGCTTGATCACCAGATCTGCCTCCAATCGAGCAAGTATGGGACATCACTGGACGACATCTCCAGTATTACCCACAGCCAGGATTAACCGTCCCTTTATTGACCGAACAAGTGCAACAGGGACGGAACTCCATCCCAAAACTCCATCCCAACAACTGACATGTGGCATCTGTACGATACAATGCACTCACGTTTGCATGCTAACATTCAACTTTCTGGAGGTTACAACTGTTATTAATATACCAGTATTTCACTTTTGCAGTGGCTTACATTAACATTTGATCTTAAAACGTTAGTCACTTAAATATATTACCTAGATAAATGTATTCTAGAAATTTTGTTACTCTACAGTAATTATTACTTACCACTGGAATTTTTTTCCGTCAGTGTATATGGAAAATGACTCATTTAGGAAAGCAGCACAAATGAGATCCTTCTAAAGATGACAAAAAGAAGAAACTTCTTTCTATGAATACTAGTTTAAAAGTTTAATTCTTATAAAGGAAAATAATAGAATAAAATGTCATTGACATTTGAAGTGTGCCTTAGTCCTTCTTCTACTGTTTTTTTTTATGCTACCCCCATTCTTCAGCTTGTATATCTTGAAATCTATGGTGGTGTCAGATTCAGGTACATAGTGTTGTTTTTTCTCTTTACGAATTAACGTGTTTGAGGTCTGCAAAGCATGTATGCTGTTATGATCGCAGCTATAGATCTTGTAATGAATGCCATTTGCTCTATGTCAATTATTTATATTTCCTCCAGATTGTTATAACTGTGTCGACCAGACTGCAACATTGGCAAAAGTTTACTTGATTAACCCGGATTTCGTTTATTTGCTCGTTGGTGTTAAAGATCTTGTTGACTGATTTGTATAAAGTCATTACTACACCGGAAGTTAGGCCATTTAGACAAATGTTGAGCCAAACAGCAGCCCAGTCTACATTTCTGAATTGGCTGTTTTATTTCTTCATTCAAATTTCTTTCCTTGATGCACAGTAGCACTCGACCTCAACTGTCGTGACCTTAAGATTTTTTTTCCCAATCCATTTGTGGCACACAGCAAACCAGTGCTTAACAGTATTGGTTGAATACAGTCTTGGTTGCAATTTGTTTTTTAGTGTAGGCAAAGGGCATCGTCGAATACATCAGGCCAACATCGCCTTCGTTAAATAACTAATAACTTTACTTGCATTTTATAAAAAAAAAGTGTTTTCTTGTTAGGTAGAAGTTTTAGCTCCGAATGACGCAGTATTGCATGTTATAGGGGGAACTCTTCATATGAAATTACGGTCCTGTGTTTTTAATCTTCTCTTTCTAGTGATATATGACACGTAAAATCTGTTTAAGTACTGCATCTGTGTATTGTATTATACACCCTGTTTTCTCATTTTAAATTTACCGCCTTCATTTGTATTTTACTTCGTCAAAATTTTAGGATAAGTTATTGCACAGGTGTTGCTCCTAGCAATTCCATCTTATTAATGTTTTATGTGCATTATATTTATAAAGTTTTAGTGGCTATGTATATCCAGTTTACCATCACTCATTCTTACCAACAGCTGCGTGGCAGCGCCAACTATTGAGGTGATTCTGTATTAGATGTCAGTACTAGCACACGACGCTGTTGTGCATTATGCTTACTACTTGAGCCCCATCTTATTCTATTACTCGCTCCTGTGAACGGGAACGCGTTATGCGGGTTTTGGAGTCACTCACGTCCATCTAGGAAGGTAAGGCCTCATCATAAGGCTTCGGCAATATGATTGCATTTCTGAGTGTCCGATCACTGGTGAATTCTCTTATCTGTTTTTACTATTTTGAATGTCTAGTTTTACTGAGGTTAACGAAGGCGATGTTGGCTTGATGTATTAGACGATGCCCTTTGGCTACACTGTCTAAAGGATCGTTCTAAGAAATACCAAATTAAGGTATTTGCTCTTTCAGTATTTGATCTGTTTACACATGCTTTTAGGTTATTCAAGTCTGCACAACGCAATCGCGATTCTTAAATAGATGTATTTGTTCTCTGTTTTCTATGTAGATCAACCTGAAGATGCCTAAATAAGGTGAAACGCGCAGTTGAAACATAAATAACTGAAATTGCACCCAAGACTGTTTTCAACCAAAACCTTATTAATTCAATGCTCAAACAACTTATTTCATTATAAAACCGCCCTCGTGTGTTGGAGGCGAAAGTTTTTCAGTTTTTCACACGTCCATAGGACGTCGAAGACTTTCAGGATCGACGTTTTTAAAAAGTCTGCTTCTAATGCTGTCTGGAGGTGCTCGTGTCATATTCACTGTCCTTTTAAAAAGAGAGCAGATTATTTATTTGCCTCCCCCCCCCCCCCCCCCCCGCCATGAACCATGGACCTTGCCGTTGGTGGGGAGGCTTGCGTGCCTCAGCGATACAGATAGCCGTACCGTAGGTACAACCACAACGGAGGGGTATCTGTTGAGAGGCCAGACAAACGTGTGGTTCCTGAAGAGGGGCAGCAGCCTTTTCAGTAGTTGCAAGGGCAACAGTCTGGATGATTGACTGATCTGGCCTTGTAACAATAACCAACACGGCCTTGCTGTGCTGGTACTGCGAACGGCTGAAAGCAAGGGGAAACTACGGCCGTAATTTTTCCCGAGGGCATGCAGCTTTACTGTATGATTAAATGATGATGGCGTCCTCTTGGGTAAAATATTCTGGAGGTAAAATAGTCCCCCAATCGGATCTCCGGGCGGGGACTACTCAAGAGGATGTCGTTATCAGGAGAAAGAAAACTGGCGTTCTACGGATCGGAGCGTGGAATGTCAGATCCCTTAATCGGGCAGGTAGGTTAGAAAATTTAAAAAGGGAAATGGATAGGTTAAAGTTAGATATAGTGGGAATTAGTGAAGTTCGGTGGCAGGAGGAACAAGACTTTTGGTCAGGTGACTACAGGGTTATAAACACAAAGTCAAATAGGGATAATGCAGGAGTAGGTTTAATAATGAATAGGAAAATAGGAATGCGGGTAAGCTACTACAAACAGCATAGTGAACGTATTATTGTGGCCAAGATAGATACGAAGCCCACACCTACTACAGTAGTACAAGTTTATATGCCAACTAGCTCTGCAGATGACGAAGAAATTGAAGAAATGTATGATGAAATTAAAGAAATTATTCAGATAGTGAAGGGAGACGAAAATTTAATAGTCGTGGGTGACTGGAATTCGAGTGTAGGAAAAGGGAGAGAAGGAAACGTAGTAGGTGAATGTGGATTGGGGCTAAGAAATGAAAGAGGAAGCCGCCTGGTAGAATTTTACACAGAGCACAACTTAATCATAGCTAACACTTGGTTTAAGAATCATGATAGAAGGTTGTATACATGGAAGAACCCTGGAGATACTAAAAGGTATCAGATAGATTATATAATGGTAAGACAGAGATTTAGGAACCAGGTTTTAAATTGTAAGACACTTCCAGGGGCAGATGTGGACTCTGACCACAATATATTGGTGATGACCTGTAGATTAAAACTGAAGAAACTGCAAAAAGGTGGGAATTTAAGGAGATGGGACCTGGATAAACTGAAAGAACCAGAGGTTGTACAGAGTTTCAGGGAGAGCATAAGGGAACAATTGACAGGAATGGGGGAAAGAAATACAGTAGAAGAAGAATGGGTAGCTTTGAGGGATGAAGTAGTGAAGGCAACAGAGGATCAAGTAGGTAAAAAGACGAAGACTAGTAGAAATCCTTGGGTAACAGAAGAAATATTGAATTTAATTGATGAAAGGAGAAAATATAAAAATGCAGTAAATGAAGCAGGCAAAAAGGAATACAAACGTCTCAAAAATGAGATCGACAGGAAGTGCAAAATGGCTAAGCAGGGATGGCTAGAGGACAAATGTAAGGATGTAGAGGCTTATCTCACGAGGGGTAAGATAGATACTGCCTACAGGAAAATTAAAGAGACCTTTGGAGATAAGAGAACCACTTGTATGAACATCAAGAGCTCAGATGGAAACCCAGTTCTAAGCAAAGAAGGGAAAGCAGAAAGGTGGAAGGAGTATATAGAGGGTCTATACAAGGGCGATGCACTTGAGGACAATATTATGGAAATGGAAGAGGATGTTGATGAAGATGAAATGGGAGATACGATACCGCGTGAAGAGTTCGACAGAGAACTGAAAGACCTGAGTCGAAACAAGGCCCCCGGAGTAGACAACATTCCATTGGAACTACTGACGGCCTTGGGAGAGCCAGTCCTGACAAAACTCTACCATCTGGTGAGCAAGATGTATGAAACAGGCGAAATACCCTCAGACTTCAAGAAGAATATAATAATTCCAATCCCAAAGAAAGCAGGTGTAGACAGATGTGAAAATTACCGAACAATCAGTTTAATAAGCCACAGCTGCAAAATACTAACACGAATTCTTTACAGACGAATGGAAAAACTAGTAGAAGCCGACCTCGGGGAAGATCAGTTTGGATTCCGTAGAAATACTGGAACACGTGAGGCAATACTGACCTTACGACTTATCTTAGAAGAAAGATTAAGGAAAGGCAAACCTACGTTTCTAGCATTTGTAGACTTAGAGAAAGCTTTTGACAATGTTGACTGGAATACTCTCTTTCAAATTCTGAAGGTGGCAGGGGTAAAATACAGGGAGCGAAAGGCTATTTACAATTTGTACAAAAAAGAGATCGCAGTTATAAGAGTCGAGGGACATGAAAGGGAAGCAGTGGTTGGGAAGGGAGTAAGACAGGGTTGTAGCCTCTCCCCGATGTTATTCAATCTGTATATTGAGCAAGCAGTAAAGGAAACAAAAGAAAAATTCGGAGTAGGTATTAAAATCCATGGAGAAGAAATAAAAACGTTGAGGTTCGCCGATGACATTGTAATTCTGTCAGAGACAGCAAAGGACTTGGAAGAGCAGTTGAACGGAATGGATGGTGTCTTGAAGGGAGGATATAAGATGAACATCAACAAAAGCAAAACGAGGATAATGGAATGTGGTCGAATTAAGTCGGGTGATGTTGAGGGTATTAGATTAGGAAATGAGACACTTAAAGTAGTAAAGGAGTTTTGCTATTTGGGGAGCAAAATAACTGATGATGGTCGAAGTAGAGAGGATATAAAATGTAGACTGGCAATGGCAAGGAAAGCGTTTCTGAAGAAGAGAAATTTGTTAACATCGAGTATAGATTTAAGTGTCAGGAAGTCATTTCTGAAAGTATTTGCATGGAGTGTAGCCATGTATGGAAGTGAAACATGGACGGTAAATAGTTTGGACAAGAAGAGAATAGAAGCTTTCGAAATGTGGTGCTACAGAAGAATGCTGAAGATTAGATGGGTAGATCACATAACTAATGAGGAAGTATTGAATAGGATTGGGGAGAAGAGAAGTTTGTGGCACAACTTGACCAGAAGAAGGGATCGGTTGGTAGGACATGTTCTGAGGCATCAAGGGATCACCAATTTAGTATTGGAGGGCAGCGTGGAGGGTAAAAATCGTAGGGGGAGACCAAGAGATGAATACACTAAGCAGATTCAGAAGGATGTAGGTTGCAGTAGGTACTGGGAGATGAAGAAGCTTGCACAGGATAGAGCAGCATGGAGAGCTGCATCAAACCAGTCTCAGGACTGAAGACCACAACAACAACAACAACATATCGATCAGTCCTTAAGTCTCATTTCTGGGATGTAGAGCGGCTATTTTGTTTTTACTTGAAACACTTCTCCTTGCCATAGAAGGTTTGTAATGTTTGACATAATTCTTTCAGCTGTCATTTTTGTTCAGTATTATAAGCTTTAAGGAGGATGCACGAATTTGTGTATTTCATAGTCTGCTCCTTGTTCACGCTGCGTGATAAACACGTTATTACGGGTCTTTGTACTTTTTCTGATGATTCTTTCAAGTTTATATTGGCCACATTTATCGTGCGTGCTGTTAGGGTCATCCCAAGTGTCTCATGTTGTATGGATGATTGTGTCTAGACAGCGTTATGTGGTCGAAGTCCTTCAGATTTCTAATTATCCTAAGATGTCTTCTTTCATGAGGATTCCATACAAAAAGATCTTCTGTTGTCTAGTACAAGCAACTTCTCTAACTTTGCCATGCTACCAATTTTTTTAAATTTAATTTTAAGGGAATGTCCCCCGTGGCTCTGATTATTTACCGTACTTTTACCTTTGCAGCTATTGTAATAAAGGCAACAGTGACAAACAGTGAGGAACAGTAAGCTGCTGCCTACATGGCAGTACCGTTAAGCACCAGGGCGATTGTCTCAGATTAGTCACCATGGTGCTGGGTGCTCCTTGGCAGTTGTGGAACCGGAAATGCAACCAAATCGTCATTATACTTCATTTAGCTAGCCTCGTACATCAGCTAAGAATGACACCTCTATGACATGCGATGACCCCAGTCAGCAGTGCTCGCCACAGCACAACACTGGGCAATATGCTGGAAGTCTACAGATGCCAGTAGGCAGAGTCGCCATCCAAGCGACCTTGTGGAGTGTAGTCACGTTGGCATTCCACTGACAGCGAGGTGCAAAAGTGCTGAAGACTGGCTGGCAGCAGAAGTACAACGGGTGTGGATCGTGGCAGGGCACAGACTGCAAACCCAAAACCCGCTGCATATGCCCAAGAGCCAGTTGACAGCCTGGAAAAGACCCCTAGATGGAGGGCTCCCACTTGAAACATTCCGCTCACCATAAGCATCAGGTCTAGGAGCGGCGCTTAGACCCATAGCTAGCAGAGGTGGCAGCTAGTTGTAGATACGGCTGGCGTGGAGAAGTTCTTACTGTAGAAGACAGATACTGCTAGGCCAGAGTGGCCAGTATTTATACTCACTCGACTCTATTGTATTTTGACACAACGCTGCTTCCAGTCACATAGGAGGGCAGAGACAGCACAGTATGAGGTAACCCAGCTTGCAAATGCGCCGAGCTGATATTTTGCACCATACCCCTTATAATGTATTAATGTAAGGATAGATTAGATGATGCGTGATGAATAGTAAGTAATGTATTAATAGTAAGGAGAATAGATGCTGAATGATGAATGCATGCAGCTTGCCGCCAACTTCGTGTAATGTCTTGTCTGTATAGACGTGTATCTGTTGCCTTTAAGATTCCTTCACTTTCACACATAAATCTATACAGAAAAGTAAGGGCCTCCCGTTTTGTCTTTAGGCTGATCCGTGATAAGACAGGCGAAAAATTAGACTAATGGAGGATTATTAGTATTTTCTCTAATTTTCATTCGCTCTCTCTCTCTCTCTCTCTCCTTTATCTATGTATAGTTTTTTATATAATATTTCATTACGGAAATCAGCCAAATAGAATCTCTGGTGGAGCCCTTCGTCTTAGTATTCAGCGGCTGGCTTGCTGTAAGAGATCTTTACATTTATTATTATTGTTAAGCGCTACATTCAGTTGGGAAAATCAATCGTTTGAACAATTCGTTCCTTTTACGAAAGATTTCGAATTCCAGATGTGTACGAAGCCTTTTTGGACGATTTAACAAAGACTCGGTGATTGCAGGCTCTCTTCGACACAGCTGAAACTTCCCCACTAATTACAGGGCCAACGCGATCATCAATGATTCAGACAGAGAACTCATTCGTTCATTCACTCCAGAATAAAAGGGGTCACAAACCTTATTTATGAAGGAAATTGTATATTCAATCCATCTCCATTACATGTCCAGATCTCTGTTGGTTCCAAGTCTTAATTATTTTCCGTTACAGTTTCTTTCTCTTCAAACAACCCGCTAGTGGCACAAATGTTAATAGCTCGCTTTAGCGAGAAGAAAAGCAAATATGTCTCTTTTAGAAACCCGTCAATCTTTCAACAGATACTTCCGAAGCTGTCCTAGTTACCAGTCTAACAACCTTGGAGAATACATACATGTATCTCTGTTATTCCAAAGAATAAACGTACTAGAAAATACTTTGGCGTCGACGAGCTGTCGGCGCATATATTACTAGAAAATCCGATCAGATACTTTTCAAAAGTGAATAAATGTGGATGATTTGATTGACAATGATTAATTGGTGCGTGGTAGAGGGTAATTTTCTGTGGGGACATTACACCCTGTAGCATTATTCCGGCCGTCACAACTATCTTCGAAAGTTGTATGACGAAGGGTTGATATACATTATAAACGTAAGGAAGCGAAAAGTTTCTAGAATACTAGTGGCGTTGTAATCTACAATGAATGCGCATCAGAGACAGACTGGAGTTGTGGATTTACACGAGTAGCAAGTATTGTATTAAACGAAAAGAGCCTCGTCAAGTATATATAAAGACATTTAACAGGATCAATAACTCGAGACGTATTTAATGACCAGAAATGCTGACTGTATAAAAGGACCTGTGCTGTAGTTTGAAACTGTCACATTTAATTAATGAATTAGCAAATAAAAAAACAAAATGCACAAACTATTAATTTAATGGATGAAAATATACATTTTGATAAACAGAAGGATTGTATACGTCATTTGTGCTTTGTTTTGTTTTAAATACACTTTAAAACTACATCCCATTCTGGACACACACATTAAATATTATTGCCATTACCTCATATGTATAACAATAAAACGAACATCGCTGGGATATTGACTAGATAAAGCACGTAACAGCATATTTAATTATTTATATTCTTTCATCATTTACAAAGCCACCCAAATATGAGTAGCATGTAAATGATTGACACTCCAAAATAAATATTGCCTACACTCCAAAGAGTTCTGTACTTAACACAAACTTAAATGACAAACATTGTGATCGTATTGAACCTGATAGAGAATTTGAAGATCGCTTCTTATTTACAATACATAGCTACTCATTTCCGCGTACTATGTTTGGCTTAGTTTGATGGTATCTTTTCTTGAAAATATACGTAAATTCTGTCTGTATTCAATTATTCGTGAGTACATACTGGAAGAAGAATGGCACAGCCCACATAGCTCAACAGAGACGAACGATAAGCGGTGGAGTTGAATGGATTCATCTATTTACAAGTATCTGTGTTGCAGAAGCAAGCAAAAATCTTACTAAATTGCAGAGAAGTACTCCGACAGAAGCAATTGTGAAGGTGATACACTCACTTTAGTATATAGTCATGTCTTGCGACGTTTCTGCTTTTATAATTGCAAGGAACTATACAAAGAGAACACCTTTGTTCAAAAAACTTGCACCTGTAGTTAACATATGTTTTGATGACTATGTTCCGTACTTGTTAACCGAGAATGTATCAAATCGGCAATATTTCTAAAGGGCATGCTAGTAAAAATTGTTAGCTAAATAAATATCCTACTTTCCGCTTCACGTGTTATGTGATAAGTTTCACTGTGTACTCGTAACATGTTTACATTGAACTTGCTAACAAATATTTGTTGTACCCAGAATGCACTCTGGAGTGCTTTCGCAGTGTTTAAGTAGATCCAGATGAGAGATACCTAATAAATGTACGTGCAGAAATACAATAAATGCAACAAAAACGAGAAATTTAACGAAGAGAATATACAATTGTTATCGACAGATAAAGAACAATATGTGATGAGGATGATCTTGTCACATGCTTCGAGGCGCTATGCACCTTATTTGTTGTTTTCTTTCTACAGCCGGGCTGAGCACAATGAATTTTTGTAAGAAGACACCTCTTGCGAACGAAAAGGACAATAATCCTTCGAAATATGTGGCCACAGAATTTTCACTCGCAGACCTCGGCAGTGATAAGCCACGAAAGGAAAAGGGATAAAAAGTAGACTACAATATATTCCATCGTCGCCTAGATTGCAAATATGGCTAATATTATTACTCTTCGGTTCCATAGAAACATGTTTAGATCTGTAGGGATCAGAAAAATTAAATAACTAACCACAATATAACCTAAGGTGCACAACGCTACTGTAACCCCATCACTAATAGCAAATGTACAATAAAGTACCTGGTGTAATAACGAAGTTGTGAATCTGTCGTTATATTATGGTTAGTTCTTTTATTTTTTATCTCCACAGATCTGAAGATGCTTCACTTGAACCTAAACCGGTACTAAGATTAGAAACATATGCAATATAGACCAGCAATAAAGTTTGTTCTGCGGCCATTGATTGTATAATTTCCCTAAGAAAGAAAATATGTCAATTTTTTTAAAAATGAAAAGAATGTTGGCCTGAAGACAAAAGCGGAAAGAGGGATGAGTTTGCTGAGGAGAAGAGTTCGAAAATAAAAGAGTTATTCGCAGGTATAGCATAGTAACCTGGCTCTGACATTTGATGCTAGGACGCGCGGGCAAGCTTACGATACCCCCTCGAGTTCCTTCTGTATCTGCGCGAGAGACTTGTTCCTAGTCTCGATGACGAAGAAGAAGACCCAAGTAGTGGCCCCAAAACAGGTGCCTCCGTATATCCAAAAAGTGACGTCGGTTCCGAAGGCGTCCACCATGTTGGTAAACGTCTTGGAGACGATGAAGCAGAGGATCCAGTTGGTGCCACCACAGATGGAGCTGGCGATGCCCTTGATCTCTCCAGGGAAGAGTTCGCCGATCATGGCCCAGGGCAGTGGGCCGATGCCCAGGGAGCACGTGAGCAGGTATGTGCACATGGCGAGCAGCGGCAGCCAGCTGATACCAGCCACAGGTATGCGAGTGTGCTCGTGGTAGTGGAAGTAGATCCCCAGCAAAACCAGGCAGGTGCCCATGCTAGACAGCGACAGCACCAGCCACACGCGGCGACCCGCGCGCTCCACCAGCAGGGTGGACAGCAGCGTCGACCCCACCTGAAACGTAGTGGGCAGTGGGCACCATATTTCACCCACCGCTCTCGGATAGGCTGTCAACCAACGATCGCGAAAAATACACTGTTGGGTATTAAAATTGCAACATCATAAAAGTGGAATGCAGCCAGCATAAAACATCTCCGACATATCTTCAAGAAATGTTGTTCTTGTGGTCTTCAGTCCTGAGACTGGTTTGATGCAGCTCTCCATGCTACTCCATCCTGTGCAAGATTCTTCATCTCCCAGTACCTACTGCAGCCTTGTTCTCCCTCTACAATTTTTACCCTCCACGCTGCCCTCCAGTACTAAATTGGAGATCTCTTGATGCCTCAGAACATGTCCTACCAACCGGTCCCTTCTTCTAGTCAAGTTGTGCCAGAAACTCCTCTTCTCCCCAATTCTACTCAATACCTCCTTCATTAGTTATGTGATCTACCCATCTAATCTTCAGCATTTTTCTGTAGCACCACATTTCAAAAGCTTCTATTCTCTTCTTCTCTAAACTATTTATCGTCCATGTTTCACTTCCATACATGGCTACACTCCAAACGAATACTTTCAGAAACGACTTCCTGACACTTAAATCTACACTCGACGTTAACAAATTTCTCTTCTTCAGAAACGCTTTCCTTGCCATTGCCAGTCTACATTTTATATCCTCTCTACTTCGACCATCATCAGTTATTTTGCTCCCCAAATAGCAAAACTCCTTTACTACTTTAAGTGTCTCATTTCCTAATCTAATTCCCTCAGCATCACTTGACTTAATACGACTACATTCCATTATCCTCGTTTTGCTTTTGTTGATGTTCATCTTACATCCTCCTTTCAACACACTATCCATTCTGCCCAACTGCTCTTCCAAGTCCTTTGCTGTCTCTGACAGAATTACAAAGTCATTGGCGAACCTCAAAGTTTTTATTTATTTTCCATGGAGTTTAATTCCTACTCCAATTTTTCTTTTGTTTCCTTCACTGCCTGCTCTATATACAGATTGAATAACATCGGGGAGAGACTACAATTAAGGATGGGCAAAAAATATTGTTTGAATAGTAGGCTTACGCAGACAGAATATCTCTGTGATCAGTGTTAGAATGTTACATATACAGTGCTGCGAGCAGTTGCCCCATGTGGGAAACGGACTCTGAGGTGTTCCACGTTTCACGTGGGTCTTGTGAGATATGCTGACGCCACAATGTTTATCTTTGGCACGACAATCAGAAAGGTGTTAGTTTACTGCTAAATTCGTGCAACTTGCACTTTTATTTACTTACTAGCGAACCTGGCAAAGCTTCCAAGTCCCCCCTCTCTGCCCATCTTCTCATTCCCCCCTCCCTCTTATTCTGTACATCCCCTCCTCCCTGTTTCTTTCTGTGAATAACCTTCTCCCTCTCTCTCTGTCCATGTCCTCCTCCTCTATCTGTATCTCCATTTCCGTCTGAATGTTCAGTATAGCAACGTGTAAAAATTTGAAGTAAACCCGTCAAGATCTTTTCGAGATTATTTGGTAACAACGTTTCATCTTTATACATATACAATGCATTACTGAAATATATAGCCTATGTCTGTCTGAATATTCATTGGAGTATCGTGTAAAAATTGCAAGTAAATCGACCAAGAAATTTTCGACATTTGTCGTAACAGCTCATCCCCTTTTACATATTACAAATATACACACACACATACACACAGATTATAAGTAGGCTGTTTAGGTTTTTATGTTGATAACGCGACGTAGCGCTCTGTATGAAAATCACTGACTGTGCTGTGTGCAGTCTGTGGCTGGTTTGCATTGTTGGAATTTTTGCTATTGTAGTGTTGGGCAGTTGGATGTGAACAGCGCGTAGCGTTGCGCAGTTGGAGGTAAGCCGCCAGCAGTGTTGAATGGGGGGAATATATATATATATGATTACTTTTGAACATTATTAAGGTAAATACATTGTTTGTTCTCTATCAAAATCTTTCATTTGCTAACTATGCCTATCAGTAGTTAGTGCCTTCAGTAGCTAGAATCTTTTATTTAGCTCGCAGTATTGGCGCTCGCTGTATTGCAGTAGTTCGAGTAACGAAGATATTTGTAAGGTAAGTGATTCATGAAAGGTATAGGTTATTGTCAGTCAGGGCCATTCTTTTGTATGGATTATTGAAAGTCAGATTGCGTTGTGCTAAAAATATTGTGTGTTAGTTTAGTGTTGATCAGAATAAATAAAAAGCGAAATGTCTGAGTATGTTCAGTTCTGCTCAGCTGTTTGAAAATCAAATAACGTAAGGGGTTTTTTCGAAGGGGATGTTTCATATGGCGGCCCTGCCAGGATACGAACCTGGAATCTTATATGGCTAGTGAATGATGTTTCATGCTTTGCTTTGTATATATATATTTGCCTATTTTGTTTAATATCTAGTTTCTAGCTGGACTGCAGCAATGGTTAAAATAAAATTTAATAGATGTACTAATGTAAATATTTTATGTCTACAGATCCCTTAAACAATAATTTTATGATCTACTTTCTTAAAAAAAAAAGGGAACACAAATAGACATTTCCCTTTACAGAAATTGCATAAATAGTTCTTAACGATTTGGTAACTTGTGTGCTAGAGTAAGTTATCATGATGCATCACTCTAGTGTTAAGATGTGACATATGTATTAGACATGGCCATTTTTACTGTAATATTTTTTCTGCTTGAGCTTTGTCATGTTTAGGTGTAAGTTATAGCATTTGCTGCTGCTGTTTGCCAGGCATAGTGCTACTGAATTTCACTTTGTATTACTCTGTTAAGCCAGTTTTACTACTGATTCATTATTCTTGTTGCTGCACATTGCCTCATATTAGTTGCAATGTTGCATTTGCTTTGCTAATTTAGATATACTGCTGCATGCTTTGCCAATTTGCAATTTTTTTGTTATTGCTGTTTGTGTTAATTGTTTTGTGCTGCTGCATTGCCTCATCCTGTAGTTTATGCATATGAGCTCAGTAGATTTAAGTTAGCTTAAGAGAGGGTAGGCTGTATAAGAGAATGAGTTGCGATGAATTGGAAGAAATGCATTGAGAAGTTATACGAAAAAAGTTTTTTTTTTAGGAAAAGAGTACTGTACAATCAAGAATAATTATTTTGAAAGAGGATATGAATAGAATACAGAAAGCAGGTATAGATAGGACTTTTTGGGAATAATGATGAACGAAGGGAATTCTCCAAGAAGTAAAGAAAGTTTTGTTTGCAAAATACTGCAGTAAAACAAACTCTGACCTTTCCTTTTGTGTTGTTCCGCTATGTGTTTGTGTACCCTTGTGTATTTGAGTTCTTCCTGTCTTTATGTGTTTACCTGATAAGAGTTGTACTGTAGAATTTTTCTAATAATGTGTTATATACTTTGTAAAGATGTTTAGACATTATTTATTCTGTTCTGTTTTAATGCTCATGTGTGAAATTAATGTTTCGAAAACTATTCTGATTATTTTATTTATTTACTTATGTCATAATTCCTGTAACACTGATATACATCTTTACTTCTGTTGTTTTGTAAAGCCTGTATTACTACAAATGTTATCTGTATTGTTATGTTCTTTAATAATGTTTCCTGTACCTTTGTAATTGTATTCTCATGTTATAAAATTGTTATTGACACCAGTTGATGAGATTAAGTAACTTGTAAGCATTCATTTCAGTGCACACATTTCTGTTGGTCATAGTACATGCACAATAGGTGAGAAGTTGGGACTGTTAGTGTTTGCATGTGTGTGGATAATTCAACAAGGGACTGGTTAACAGCTTTGCTGGTTCTAAGGACAATTCCAAAAACTTCGTGAGTGCACAAGTGGTGGTTTATGGACTTGCTATATTGTCCGCAAGACTCTTCGATGTTGATTGGGCACTTGCACAGTCGCAACAGGTGGCTGCTGGCCATCTCTACAATGACTGCAGTGGGTCTGCACCTTTGATGATCCTCCAATATCATTATCTCTACAAGGACTACAGTGAGTCTACGCCTTTGATGTCCCACCAATTTCTACAAGGACTGCATTGGTTCTGCACCTCTGGTAGCCCAACAATACCATACCCTCTACCAGAACTACAGTGGGTCCGCTCTGTGATGACCTACCTACCAATATTCTTCAAAACTACGACTGACTCTGCTGTGGGTTTGCTCTGTTGTGGCCCATTACCTGTCTGCATGTCAAGAGTCAGCACTGTCTTCCCATTGGAAGGACAATACTGCTTCTTCAAGACTGCATGGAAATCCACTACTTCCGTCTGCATTTACTTTTACTGCTCGGACTTTGAGAAAAACACTGCAATTTTACTGTGATGAACGATCAGGACTGTCTTTATGGACTATAAGAAAATCTTTGCTTTTGACCAACAGTGTATCAATAAGTGTGTGCATTTGATTCCTTGTTATTGTAATTTTTTTTTTTAAATCTGTATTGGCCATTGCCCAAAACAATTTGTAAAATTTACTGTGGGGAGCATGGGGGGCTATGTAAGTAGCCTGTTTAGGTTTATATGTTGGTAACGCCACGTAGCGCTCTGTATGAAAATCACTGACTGTGCTGTGTGTAGTCTGTGGCTGGTTTGCATTGTTGGAATATTTGCTGTTGTAGTGTTGGGCAGCTGGAGTTTTGAGAGCAGATGATGTGGACGTGTGTCCATCAGAGACAGTAAATTTGTGAGACTGGATGTCATGAACTGGTATATATATCATGACTTTTGAACATTATTAAGGTAAATACATTGTTTGCTCTCTATCAAAATCTCTCATTTGCTAACTATGCCTATCAGTAGTTAGTGCCTTCAGTAGTTATAATCTTTTATTTAGCTCGCAGTATTGGCGCTCGCTGTATTACAGTAGTTCGAGTAACGAAGATATTTGTGAGGTAAGTGATTCATGAAAGGTATTGGTTATTGTTAGTCAGGGCCATTCTATTGTAGGGATTATTGAAAGTCAGATTGCGTTGTGCTAAGAATATTGTGTGTTAGTTTAGTGTTGATCAGAATAAGTAAAGAGCGAAATGTCTGAGTACGTTCAGTTCTGCTCAGCTGTTTGAAAATCAAATAACGTAAGGGGTTTATCAGGACAGTCATTCATAAAATTTTTCGAAGGGGATATTTAAAGATACACACACACACACACACACACACACACACACACACACATATATATATATATATATATATACACTCCTGGAAATGGAAAAAAGAACACATTGACACCGGTGTGTCAGACCCACCATACTTGCTCTGGACACTGCGAGAGGGCTGTACAAGCAATGATCACACGCACGGCACAGTGGACACACAAGGAACCACGGTGTTGGCCGTCGAATGGCGCTAGCTGCGCAGCATTTGTGTACCGCCGCCGTCAGTGTCAGCCAGTTTGCCGTGGCATACGGAGCTCCATCGCAGTCTTTAACACTGGTAGCATGCCGCGACAGCATGGACGTGAACTGTATGTGCAGTTGACGGACTTTGAGTGAGGGCGTATAGTGGGCATGCGGGAGGCCGGGTGGACGTACCGCCGAATTGCTCAACACGTGGGGCGTGAGGTCTCCACAGTACATCGATGTTGTCGCCAGTGGTCGGCGGAAGGTGCACGTGCCCGTCGACCTAGGACTGGACCGCAGCGACGCACGGATGCACGCCAAGACCGTAGGATCCTACGCAGTGCCGTAGGAGACCGCACCGCCACTTCCCAGCAAATTAGGGACACTGTTGCTCCTGGGGTATCGGCGAGGACCATTCGCAACCGTCTCCATGAAGCTGGGCTACGGTCCCGCACACCGTTAGGCCGTCTTCCGCTCACGCCCCAACATCGTGCAGCCCGCCTCCAGTGGTGTCGCGACAGGCGTGAATGGAGGGACGAATGGAGACGTGTCGTCTTCAGCGATGAGAGTCGCTTCTGCCTCGGTGCCAATGATGGTCGTATGCGTGTTTGGCGCCATGCAGGTGAGCGCCACAATCAGGACTGCATACGACCGAGGCACACAGGCCCAACAACCGGCATCATGGTGTGGGGAGCAATCTCCTACACTGGCCGTACACCACTGGTGATCGTCGAGGGGACACTGAATAGTGCACGGTACATCCAAACCGTCATCGAACCCATCGTTCTACCATTCCTAGACCGGCAAGGGAACTTGCTGTTCCAACAGGACAATGCACGTCCGCATGTATCCCGTGCCACCCAACGTGCTCTAGAAGGTGTAAGTCAACTACCCTGGCCAGCAAGATCTCCAGATCTGTCCCCCATTGAGCATGTTTGGGACTGGATGAAGCGTCGTCTCACGCGGTCTGCACGTCCAGCACGAACACTGGTCCAACTGAGGCGCCAGGTGGACTACATCCACAGGACTACATCCAGCATCTCTACGATCGTCTCCATGGGAGAATAGCAGCCTGCATTGCTTCGAAAGGTGGATATACACTGTACTAGTGCCGACATTGTGCATGCTCTGTTGCCTGTGTCTATGTGCCTGTGGTTCTGTCAGTGTGATCATGTGATGTATCTGACCCCAGGAATGTGTCAATAAAGTTTCCCCTTCCTGGGACAATGAATTCACAGTGTTCTTATTTCAATTTCCAGGAGTGTATATATATATATATATATATATATATATATATATAGCCTACGTCCATCGAAATGTTTGTTAAGGTATCGTGTACAAATTTGAAATAAATTGGTCAGGAACTTTGGAGATGTGTGGTGTATACATATCCCCTTTATATATATATATATATATATATATATTACAAAAATATACAGCCTATGTCTGTCCCAATGTTCATTAGAGTGTCGTGTAAAAATTTATAGTAAATCGGTCAAGAACTATTCGAGATTTTGGTAACAATGTTCTCCCTGATTTATATATATGTATATATATGATTAATCAGGGAGAACATTGTTACCAAAATCTCGAAAAGTTCTTGACCAGTTTACTGCAAACTTGTGTGTGTATTTGTGTGTGTGTGTGTGTGTGTGTGTACAACTCTACGGATTGATCGATGAGAGGATACGGAACAAAAAATGTCTAATGAACTTATGTCCAGGAATGCACTGTTTCCAGGCTGGAGACCATTTATTCAGTCATACCTTGTTACAGAGGCTATTGTCTAATTCGCGCTGTACCATGCAGCCACAGTTACAGTATGTGTTGAAAATAGTTTCCATGTGCCGTAGCGCCGTATGCGCCGTAGCATGTTCTGTCTCACGCGTTCGTATAGGCCAGGCTCCATCCGAACAATGTCAGAGGCAGCACGAATACACTGTTCCAATGCCTCCACATCTGAAATGGGCTCTGCAAACTCGACACCTCTTCGTCCGATCCATGGATCAGGAAAGATACGACTGAGATGCATCCGTACATTAACGGCGAAGTGGGTTGGAGCACCATCATGTAGCAGCCGCATAACCCTTCGAATTATCAGTTGCACTCCTTCCAGCAGAACCGCAAGAAACGCCAATAGTTCCAGCCTGTTAAGCCACGTCTGTGGAAGACTGGTCTCAAAATATGGTCGCCAGTTATCCTGGCCCGCACATTCCGGCTGCACCAATGCTTGTGATTCGCTGTCATCATACCATTGGGTTCTGCATACTACCCAACACATGAATGCTATGAGTATTGAAGATACCACAAAGGTGACCTCTTCTGTGAATTAGACGGATGACACAAATCCCGGAATCGAGGTTGCCTGGTGAAGAACCCAGTGACAAAACTGCTCCCGACCTGAAAATCTGTCGCTAGTAAGTCCTGCACACACCGTAAGTGATAAGGGTAGTATCAATTGTCATGGAGAATGTTCCACACGGTCGTCTGGCTTACTCTGTACTGGCTGGCGGTCCAGCTGCCTGGTACTGACACGGTGGTCGCCTTCTACAGCGTTAATCACATTTTTCTCCAAGTCTGGTGTCCGAACATTTTGGGTACATCCTTTGTGTTTTCCTACTTCGTGAAACGACCCTGTCTCAGACAAACAGCGAAACATTGCTGCAAACACTGAATGCTGTGGTTGTTGTCGGCGGGGATAGGTCTCCTGATACAACCTTAGTGCTCGCCGCCCGCTGCCGTTGCCTTTACGTATGTAAACACCATGTCGGCAAGCTCTTGATTCAAATACTGAACCGTTACGTACCACGTTGTACTACCATCCGTCATCATCGACTACAAAGTGAGTAAAAAAGAGAAGTGAATAGGACGCCATTACCAACTGTTATGGCAGGAGAGGGGGCTATAGCATGATGTATGGGGAACAGTACCACCCCTAGGAGGAAACCACGCATACTGTTACTGTAGCTGCACGGTACAGCGCGATTAGACCGCAGTCTCTGTAACGAAGTACGACTGAATAAATGGTCTCCAGCTTGGAAACCATGCATTTTTGGACATAAGTTCATTTTGTTTCGTATCCTCTCAATTCAATTGTGGGATGTATGAAAGATCACCACCTGATAATGGCTTCACCAATTTGGATGGTTTTATTTCATTGTGTTCGCAATTGTTGGTGGTAATGGTATTTTTGGTATGAGAAAGAAACTACCTAGCACAGACTGTACAAAAACCTACTCATGACAAATATATTGGATCTAATAGCAACAAATAGACATGAACTCTATGAGGATGTCCAGATAGAAACGGGTATCAGTGACCACAAAGCAACTGTGCAGCGACAATGATTACCAAAGTACAAACTGCATCCAAAGCAGGTAGAAAAGTCTACATGTTCAGCCAACTAGACAAAGAGACAATAGTGTCGTATCTCAACACCAAACTTGAAACATTTAGCTGTGGAGAGAAGAATGTATAGTAGAAGAATAGTGGCTTAGGTTAGAAGAACAGTTGACCATGCACTTGATAAATACAGTTATGTACATGCTGCAACAGTTCATGATGAGAGTCATCGAGGCTATAATATAATACTCATTGGTGTAAAACAAAGTATTGGGCTACAAAAAGGTGATGCCGAGTGAAACTCATTGGGCTGTCAAATAGCGTAATGCCGAAGCCTAAAGTTGCCATCACAGAAGAATGTTACAGAAAGGTTTCTCACATAACGCAAAGGATTTCAGATCACACAAAAGATTTCACACATAATCCAAAGAATTTCTGGTCATATATAATAGCTGTTTGTGGTACTAGACGAGAATGGGACTGAAACTGAAGGTTGAAGAAGAAAAGCACAAATATTCCTATTTTCAAATGCTCGTTCGCAAAGGAGAACTGCAAAAAGATTGAATTCCATTTTCAAATGTTCCTTTACTAAGAAGAACTGTTCTAATTTAATCCTCGTTCCACTGCAAATAAGAGTGACATTGATGTCAGTGTGAGTGGTGTTGAAAATTCGGAAATTCGTGGTTAGTTCCTATGAGACCCAACTGCTGAGGTCATCGGTCCCTAGGCTTACACACTACTTAATCTAACGTAACCTAGCTTAGGCTAAGGACAACACACCCCGTTGCCCGAGGGTGGACTCGAACCTCCGGCGGTGGTAGCCGGGCGAACCGTGGCAAGGCGCCCTAGACCGCGAGGCTATCCCGCGCGAGTAATCAGTGGTGTTAATAAACAGCTCATATTGCAACAATTGAACAAAGCTGCAGGGCCCGATAGAATCCCTTTCTGAATGCCGATTTTGGTGCTGAGCTCGTATCTCTTTTAACCACGATCTGATCAAGAGCCCTCGAAAAAAAAAAAAAAAAAAAAAAAAAAAAAATTGCCCAATAGCTGGAAGATAGCACAGATCATACCTGACTACAAGGAGATAGCGGAAGTGATCCGCAAAACTATCGTCCAGCATCCTTGTCATCGATTTGTTGTAGAATCTTAGAACTTGTTCCGGGCGTGGTCTTAATTATGTATCTCTAACAGAAGGGCCTCCTCCAACCTAAACAACATATGTCCCGAAAACATCGATCATATGAAAGTCAACTCGTACTTTTCGCGTATGACATACTGAAAGCTTGGACTTGGCAGTCAGGTAGTTGTAGTATTTCTCGATTTCCGAAAACCATGTGACTCAATACAACATGTAGGCTTATTATCAAAAGTACGATTGTATGTAGTATCAGGCGATATTTTTGACCTGATTGATTAATTTTTGAAAGGGAGAACACAGCAAGCTATCTCGGATGGAAAATCCTTGACAGTTGTAAGAGAAACTTCGGGTGTGTCCCAGAGAAGCATGTTGGGTCCTTTGCTGTTGGTGTTGTATATTAATGATGGACAATATTAACAATAACCTCAGTCTTCTTGCAGATGATGTAGTTGTCTAGAGGATGCTCAGAAACAGTTTAAAAAGGTCGTAAGGGCTATGTTAAGAAATAATTGCTAAGAAAAAATTCGATGCATTTCGCCGTTTCCGAAGTTAACTGACATTGAAGTCAGCCAACCAGGCCGTTGCGCGCGCAATTTCAAGAAGCCCGCTAAAGACGGTATTGCCAAACGTGTTCTTTGTTTGGTTTCCTAAAATCGAACAAGAGAGCGATAAAAAAGTTAGACTTGGGTCAGCAGTAAGGATCGAATGCGGCCCAAAGGCTGAGAAGTCTCGTGCGCTCACACTATTTGTATCTGGCGGAATTCGACAGTTGCAAGATCGTCACCTGTCGGACTGCCGCATATACACTGAGGTACACTGGAATACGGATATGCACATATGGAAATGGTGGTAGTATCGCGTACACAAGATATAGAAGGACATTGCATTGGCGAAGCTGTCTTTTGTACTCACGTGGTGCATGTGAATAGGTTTCCGACGTGGTTATAGACGCACGACAGACATTAACAGACTCGGAGTGCTGAATGGTAGTTGGAGCTAGAAGCATGGGACATCCCATTTCGTAAATCGTTAGGGAGATCAGCAGTGCCAAGAGTGTGCCGACAGTACCAAATTTCAGGCATTATCTCTGACGACGGACAACGCAATGGCCGATGACTTTCACTTAACGACCGAGAGCAGCGGCGTTTGCGCAGAGTTGTCAGTGCCGACAGATACGCAACACCGCGGGAAATAACCGCAGAAAGCGATGTGGGACGCGCGACAAACGTATCCCTTAGGACAGTGCGGCGGAATTTTGCCTTAACGGTCTACAGCTGCACGCGACCGACGCGAGTGCCTTTGCTAACAACACGACACCGCCTCTCCTGGGCTCGTGCCGGTATCAGTTGGACGCTAGACTACTGTTAAACCGTGCCCTAGCCAGGTGAATCTCGATCAGCTCTTATCAATTTCAGCTTGAACTGATAAGAGCTGATGGTAGGTTTCGCATGGGGCGCAGAGCCCACAGAGCCAAGGATCCAGGCTGTCAACAAGACACCGTGCACGCTGGTGGTGGCTCCATAATGGTGTGGGCTGGGTTAAAATGGAATGTACTGGATCCTCTGGTCCAAGCGAATTACTTGGAGACCACCTGCAGCCATTCATGGGCTTCATGTTCTCCAACAACGATGGACTTTTTATGGATGACAATGCGCCATGTCACAGGACCACAATTATTCGTGATTATTGTGAAGCACAAGCTGGACAATTCGAACGCGAACGTTTATAGGACATACGCAAGACGTCAGTTCGTGCACAAAATCCTGCACTAGCAACGCTTCAGCAGTTATGGATGACTACAGAGGCAGCATTGCTCAATATCTCTCCAGGCAATATCCAACGACCTGTTGAGTCCATGCCACGTCGAGCTGCTTTACTTCACCCGGAAAAAGGAGGTCCGACACAATATTAGGAGGTATCCCATGGCTTTTGTCACCTCAGTGTAATAACGCTGCTCTCGTGGGTCTCGATGCCACGACTGTCTTTCGTATAAGGAATTGATGGGTTCAGAAGGTCATACACGCAACTTCACGGCCTCACGCGATTAACACTCGATAGGACAGACATTATTTGCTCGGCCACGCATGAACATGCTGCCACATCATATACGAACTAGTGTGATGCCTGGACTACCAAGTATTCTCAGAATTGCGACCATGAATGCTGCTCCTCTGGATGCATCAGCGGAGTCAGTGCACCGACAGTGGTGATAACATTACACAGGAGGACCACCACATCATCTTGTCACACGAGTCTCTGTTCTGTTAACAGGATCTCAATGGACGTATCAGTGCGTGGAGGCTCCCAGGAGAACGAACGATGCCAGATCTCTTTCATCATCTACGTCTGGAGTGATGATATGGGTGCCATTTGATACACAACACGATCATTTCTGGTTCGCGCAGCCGGTAATTTGAAGAGCAGCCGTTACATTTTTGACGTTTTTAGGGCAGTGGCTGTGCTCTATCTTAGAGGTCTCTACAAAGTTTTCAACAAGATAACGCAAGACTGCCTACTGCAGTTGCTGTGCTGACCTTAATCGATACAGACGGTTGGATCTGTTGTTCGCATGTTCTCCAGATCAGTCATTCACTGGAAATGTCTGATCACAAGTTGCTGAAGGACTGGTATGCCACCACTCGCAGACTACTATGATTGATGAATTGGATCACAAAGTTGAAGGAGCGTGGAATAATTTGCCTGTATCAACGGATTTCTGTGCAATTAAGACACTCATCTGCGTTAGTTCCATTATTCCTTGCGACAGGTGGCAGCTCTGTACAGTAAATTTTGAATCCTACGTACTGTGAAATATATCTAGATCTACATCTACATGGATACTCTGTAAATCACATTTAAGTGCCTGACGGAGGGTTCATCGAATCAACTTCCCAATAATTCTCTATTATTCCAATCTTTAACAGCATGCAGAAAAAACGAACACCTATATCTTTCCGTGTGAGCTGCAATTCTCTTATTTTATCATGATGATCGTTTCTCCCTATGTAGGTAGGCGTCGCATTGGGAAGAGAAAGTTGGTGACTGAAATTTCATGAGAAGATTACGTCGAACAGAAAAATGCCTTTGTTTTAATAATGCCCACAAATCCTATATCATGTCAGTGACACTCTTTCGCCTATTTCTAGAAAATACAAAGCGTGCTGCTCTTCTTTAAACTTTTTCGATGTACCGGGTGATCAAAAAGTCAGTATAAATTTGAAAACGTAATAAACCACGGAATAAAGTAGAAAGAGAGGTGAAAATTGACGTAAATGCTTGGAATGACATGGGGTTTTATTAGAACCAAAAAAAAAAAACAAAGGTCACAAAATGTCCGACAGATGGCGCTGGACAGCAAAACTGCTACCGTGACGGGTGAGAGGTACGCCGATATGTTACAGAATCGCATCATCGCCAGCCTGGCTGATAAATACCTGCTCGAACGTACGATGTTTATGCAGGATGGCGCTCCACCCTATATTGCTAGACGCGTGAAAGATCTCTTGCGCGCGTCGTTTGGTGATGATCGTGTGCTCAGCCGCCACTTTCGTCATGCTTGGCCTCCCAGGTCCCCAGACCTCAGTCCGTGCGATTATTGGCTTTGGGGTTACGTGAAGTCGCAAGTGTATCATGATCGACCGAAATCTCTAGGGATGCTTACGACAACATCCGACGCCAATGCCTCACCATAACTCCGGACATGCTTTACAGTGCTGTTCACATTATTCCTCGACTACAGCTGTTGTTGAGGAATGATGGTGGACACATTGAGCATTTCCTGTAAAGAACATCATCTTTGCTTTGTCTTGCTTTGTTACGCTAATTATTGCTACTCTGATCAGATGAAGCGCCATCTGACGGACATTTTTTGAACTTTTGTATTTTTTTGGTTCTAATAAAACCCCATGTCATTCCAAGCATGTGTGTCTATTTGTACCGCTCTAACTACATTATTCCGTGATTTATTCAGTTTTCAAATTTATACTGACTTTTTGATCACCAGGTACTTCGTTAATCCCATCTGGTAAGGATCCCACACCGCGCAGCAGTACTCCAAAAGAAGACGGACAAGTATAGTGTAGGCAGTCTCTTTAGTAGATCTGCTCCATCTTCTATGTGTTCTGTCAATAATTCTCAGTCTTTGGTTCGACTTCCCCACAACATTTTCTACGTGTTCTTCCGATTTAAGTTGTTCGTAATTGTAATTTCTAGGTATTTAGTTGAATTGAGATTTGACTGATTTATCGTGTAACCGAAATTTAACGGATTCGTTTTAGCTCTCACGTAGATGACCTCACGCTTTTCATTATTTAGGATCAATTGCCAATTTTCGCACCATACAGGTATCTTTTCTAAATCGTTCTGCAATTTGCTTTGATCTTCTGATTTTACGAGGCAGTAAACGAGAGTATCATCTGCAAATAACCTAAGGCGTCTGCTCAGATTGTCTCCTACATCGTTTATACAGGTACGGAACAGCAGAGGGCCTACAATACTATCTTGTGAGGACACCAGAAATCACGTCTGTTTTACTTGATGACTTCCCGTCAATTACTACGAACTGTAACCTCTCTGACAATAAATCACGAATCCAGTCACATAACTGAGACGATATTCCATAAGCATGTAGTCTCACTAAAAGCCGCTTATGAGCTAGTGTCAAAAGCCTTCTGGAAATGTAGAAATACCCATACAGATTTAATCATGTATTCTTCTTACTGCACTGTTTATGCACAGTAATCAAAATTACTTTTTCTTGTATCTTTCCTTTGCAATGACCAGCAGTGTAGATCAACTTCTGTGTATGTACAGCGTGTTTCAAAACGATTCATTCTATTTTACAAGGCTATATGAATAACGATAGAAACTTTGGGTAAATTTCAGCTTACGCATTGACACTCAAAGGTCACCTTGGGTCCAATTACAACTTTTCAGTTAATGTGGTTACCAGTATTGGTCGCTCAGGTGCAGCGACATCGCTTGGTTACTACCGAGTGTGCGCCAAGTCTAGATGGCAACAACACAGCAACAGGAGTTCAACGATTTGCCGTTTCAACAGCTGCAACATTTACAAATCTGCTGTGTCACTTTCTTGGAGAGTATCGCACTATTCCTCCTACAGTCCAAAGCATACACCGATATCACCAGCAGTTGCAAGGTACTTGTTGCTTATGTAGTGGTAATTGTCCAGGACGAGGTGGATATTGCAGCAACTTTGTGTAGACGACTATTACGTTATGGATCCGGATTTAAGATATGGCTGGGACTTTTTTAATGGAGATGTGTGACTATCTAGCAGCGAGCCATGGCTTTTGTGTGCAAGAATACAATCGATGAACAGCAATGTGACAGAGTCCGGAACAGGTGATTACAACACCTAATCATTGGAAGGAGATAGTGAGGACGATGTTCCTTGTAGTGTAATAAAGTAATGCTGACTACTAAAACATACACAGCCCAACAAAAAATTGAAAGCATGCAGGAGCGGAGAAAGAAATGAAAGGAAACTTCAAGAATTGACAGGATATTTCATGTTATTTCAATGATTAAAAAATTGAGTCCAGTGTACAAAGAACTAGGCAGTATGAACCCACTTATCAGTACGATATCGCAATCCTTCAGGCGTGAATGCATGCACTGATTCGATTTGAAAGGTTATCATAAATCCATTGTATCCTCCCCTGAAGCTAGGTGACCTGAAGCTTTGTTATGATAGATACTGAAACGGGGCAGAACTGACATCCGAGTTGATCCCAAGAGTTCTATCGGTGACAGATCTGGAGATCTTGCTCGCCATGGGCGTACCTCAGAATCAAGAACACAGTTCATAGAGACGTGCCATTGTACTGTTGCAAAATGACACCGCAGTACTGCCGCATGAGGATGCAGGAGGTCCGTGACTTACCTCAGTAAAAAAATGGTTCAAATGGCTCTGGGCACTATGGGACTTAAGTTCTGAGGTCATCAGTCCCCTAGAACTTAGAACTACTTAAACCTAACTCACCTAAGGACATCACACACATCCATGCCCGAGGCAGGATTCGAACCTGCGATCGTAGCGGTCGCGCGGTTCCGGACTGTAGCGCCTAGAACCGCTCGGCCACCTCGGCCGGCACTTACCTCAGTACGCTCAGTGCACTCTCAGTCACTACCAGCGATGATCTGAAGTCGCACCCAATGGATTCTAGCACCATGACGACCGGAGTAACATTACTGTACATTTCCAGAGCATTGGAAGAATTGTACTTCTCCCCAAGCCAGTGCCATACCCGGTGGATGTGGTCGTCCGAGGCAGTATAGAACCACGATTCGTCACTCAACACAATTCGACGCCATTCATCAGCTGTCCATGCTTTCCGCTCACGGCATCTCTCCACAAGCAGTCGTTTTTGTTGTGGTGTTAACGGTATCCTACGGATGAGGCGGTAATTGCCTAGAATGACTGCTGCTAATCTCTGACCAGTGGTGTGGCATCACACAAAACGTTGCAGGGAGTCAGTTCTTGTTCTCAGAAAGTAGGCACAGATGTTTACGGGTTACGATATGCCTGGTGAATAATGCGGCGATCTACTGCGTGGATGTCAGACGAGTTCTACCGTAAGCTTGATGATGAGTATGCCCGTTCTTTCGTTCACATTACGTCCAATAAGAGTTTGAGGTGTGGTGCTATAGAAGGATGTAGAAAATTAGGTGGACTGATAAGATATGGAACGAGGAGGGTCTCCACAGAATCGTAGAGGAAAGGAACATTGACAGCCGGCTGCTGTGGCCGAGCGGTTCTAGACGCTCCAGTCTGGAACTGCGCGACTGCTACGGTCGCGGGTTCGAATCCTGCCTCGGGTATGGATGTGTGTGCTGTCCTTGGGTTAGTTAGGTTTAAGTACACTACTGGCCATTAAAATTGCTACACCAAGAAGAAATGCAGATGATAAACGGGTATTCATTGGACAAATATATTATACCAGAACTGACATGTGATTACATTTTCACGCAATTTGGGTGCATAGATCCTGAGAAATCAGTACTCAGAACAACCACCTCTGGTCGTAATAACGGCCTTGATACGCCTCGGCATTGAGTCAAACAGAGCTTGGATGGCATCTACAGGTACAGCTGCCCATGCAGCTTCAACACGATACCACAGTTCATCAGGAGTAGTGACTAGCGTATTGTGACGAGCCAATTGCTCGGCCACCATTGATCAGACGTTTTCAATTGGTGAGAGATCTGGAGAATGTGCTGCCCATGGCAGCAGTCGAACATTTTCTGTATGCAGAAAGGCCCGTACAGGACCTGCAACATGCGGTCGTGCATTATCCTGCTAAAATGCAGGGTTTCGCAGTGATCGAATGAAGGGTAGAGCCACGGGTCGTAACATATCTGAACTGCAACGTCCACTGTTCAAAGTGCCGTCAATGCGAACAAGAGGAGACCGAGACGTGTAACCAATGCCACCTCATACCATCACGCTGGGCGATACGCCAGTATGGCGATGACAAATACACGCTTCCAATGTGCGTTCACCGCGATGTCGCCAAGCACGGATGCGAATCATCATGATTCTGTAAACAGAACCTGGATTCATCGAAAAAAATTACGTTTTGCCATTCGTGTACCCATGTTCGTCGTTGAGTACACCATCGCAGGCGCTCCTGTCTGTGATGCAGCGTCAAGGGGAACCGCAGCCATCGTCTCCGAGCTGATAGTCCATGCTGCTACAAACGTCGTCGAATTGTTCGTGGAGATGGTTGTTGTCTTGCAAACGTTCCCACCTGTTAACTCAGGGATCGAGACGTGGCTGCACGATCCGTTACCGCCGTGCGGATAAGATGCCTGTCATCTCAACTGCTAGTGATACGAGGCCGTTGTGATCCAGCACGACTTTCCGTATCACCCTCCTGAACCCACCGATTCCATATTCTGCTAACAGTCATTGGATCGCGACCAACGCGAGCAGCAGTGTCACGATACGATAAACCGCAATCGCGATAGGCTGCAATCCGACCTTTATCAAAGTCGAAAACGTGATGGTACGCATTTCTCCTCCTTACACGAGGCATCACAACAACGTTTCACCAGGCAACGCCGGTTAATTGCTGTTTGTGTATGAGAAATCGGTTGGAAACTTTCCTCATGTCAGCACGTTGTATGTGTCGCCACCGGCGCCAACCTTATGTGAATGCTCTGAAAAGCTAACCATTTGCATATCACAGCATCTTCTTCCTGTCGGTTAAATTTCGCGTCTGTAGCACGTCATCTTTGTGGTGTAGCAATTTTAATGGCTAGTAGTGTAGTTCTAAGTTCTAGGGGACTGAGGACCTCATATGTTAAGTGCCATAGTGCTCAGAGCCATTTTAACCATTTGAACACTGACAATAAGGGACAGGGTGATAGGACTTGTGTTAAGACTTCAAGTATAACTTTCATGGTGCTACATTGAGCAGTAGAGTGTAAAACTTGTAGGGGGAGGTAGAGATTGGGATAAATAATTGAAGTCCATGTGTGACAGTTCTAATCTGAATGATGAAGTTGAGACGGAGAGGAAATCGTGGCCGGCCGCGAATCAGTCAGAGGAATGACGACAAAAAGAAAAATGTAATGTAGCATAAATAGACCGTGTCCAAGAGAAGGGGGACACTTCAGTGCGGGAGCGCTCACCTGCACGGCGCCGACAACGATGGCGCAGTCGCTGGGGTCCATTGAGCTGCCGGCGGCCACAAAGATGGGCACAGAGAAGAAGATGATGATGATAACGCCGGACAGCTGCTGCGCCACCTGCAGACCCATACCGATGCCGAGGGCTCGAGCGGCAGCTCGCGACCTGAACATGTCCCGCAGCGGGCCGGTGCGTTTCAGCATCTCCGTCACCACCTGTGGCAAAACACGTCTTTGTTGGCGACAGAGGCAGTAGAAAACGCTAAAACTGCACACTGTAAAAAGAGACAACTTTCAGAGACTTTAAAACTGTCAGGACTAGCACACTTGAAACTGGACGTTGTGAGGAACTGTTTCTGCTTAATGAAAACCCGTAGTGTCAACTGTTCGCTGTCGCTTCAGCTTCGTCTCAACCAGTTCGTCATCATTTGTAACCAATAGCCCCTGCAAATGTTGTTTCTGTGCTGGTTCGAAGTAACACTACGTCTTACAGATACAGAAAGGGCCCAGACACAACCGAAAAAATTTCAGCTAGTTCTTCAGAGGTATTTTCTGTGTACACTACTGGCCATTAAAATTCCAACACCACGAAGATTTCGTGCTACAGACGCGAAATTTAACCGACAGCAAGAAGATGCTCTGAAATGAAAATGATTAGTTTTTCAGAGCATTCCCACAAGGTTGACGCCGGTGGCGATACCTACAACGTTCTGACATGAGGGAAGTTTCCAACCGATTTCTCATACTCAAACAGCAGTTGACCGGCGTTGCCTGGTGAAACGTTGTTGTGACGTGTGTGGCTCTACCCTTCATTTGATCACTGCGAAACACTACATTTCAGCAGGATAATGTACTACCGCATCTTGCAGGTCCTGTACGGGCCTTTCTGGACACAGAAAATGTTCGACTACTGCCCTGGCCAGCACATTCTCCAGATCTCTCACCAATTGAAAACGTCTGGTCAATGGTGGCCGAGCAACTGGCTCGTCACAACACGCCAGTCACTACTCTTGATGAACTGCGGTATCGTGTTGAAGCTGCATGAGCAGCTGTACCTGTGCGCGCCATCCAAGCTCTGTTTGACTCAATGCCCAGGCGAATCAAGACCGTTGTTACGGCCAGAGGTGGTTGTTCTTGGTACTGATTTCTCAGGATCTATGCACCCAAATTCCGTGAAAATGTAATCATATGTAAGTTCTAGTATAATCTATTTGTCCAATGAGTACCCGTTTATCATCTGCATTTCTTCTTGGTGTAGCAATTTTAATGGCCAGTAGTGTATTTTGTTATGATGCACCAATGCTCACCGTCGCTTTGGTACAGATTAGCAATCTAAATACCATTTATTTAGCTGCCACCCCAGTTACATTTACTTCTGAGAAATTACGTTCCCAACGGCGAAGAATCATTCAATATTCAATCACCAAAACGCTCAACAAACCCCAGATGAAACATGTACACTTTATCACAATATTTTTATCAGTTCCGCAAGTGTATGTAACTGTATGTAACAAGTCCAGAAATGTTGTCGTACACCTATTGTTTTGCCCACCATGATCACTGTTAACGTGCAACTAACACTGCCAGGGAAAAAACTCAAGCTTGACGCCGAAGCATCACTGTTGTTATCAGCAAGTACCATGAGTGAGTGGAACAAGTTACATCCTAAACATGAGACTCACAGCATATCATCGACATTCGAAATGTTGTGCAGATACATTCAGTCCATTTCAGATCCACAGATAAATGGAGATAAGAAATGAAACGAAATTCAATTATTCTGTAACGAGCCACCGCAGACCAGGGGTCCCTTCATACCAAAATACTCGGAAAATATCGGCTGAGTTAGGGTACACCTCTACAGCGGTGGTTCCCAAACTTGGTTTAATTACCACCTGAGGAGTGAAATATTATTCCTGAGGCGTGAAAGCAGAAGGGGGTCAATTTTCTTTTGCTCACTAAGCTATAACTGGAGTCAGGCACGATGTCGGTCGCTTTTAGGTTTGTTCTGCGCACCTACGTCACGCACTCTCCGACAGCCAATGAGCGTTCACTAGTGTTCTGAGCGCTGTGCAGTGAACGTCGTAGCGAACGCTAGCGTTAAACGTGAATGTAGCGAGATATTTAGTGAATTTTTATTCCATTTGATGCGAGATGTCATCGCTGTTTATGCCGGTAAGAGACAAACTCTACAGGGTGTGCATAAAGTCCGGAAACACTTTCAATTATTTATTGCACAAGAACCAAACATTGTACAGATATCCTACATACGCCATTATGAAGAGAAACGCTGAAAGTTTTTTTTTATGCATACCGCCACAGCGTAGTTTGGTAATTTGCCGAGAGTCAGCGCTAGTCGCAAACATGGCGAGTTCAGGTGCGGAGCGAGCTTCCTTTGTGTTGGAGTTCGACAAAAACAAGTGTGCTACAGCTGTTCAACGGATGTTTATAACCAAGTACGGTAAGCAGCCACCAACAAGGAAGGCCATTTACCACTGGCAGTCCCAGTGTGAGTGAAGTGAATGTGGAGAGCGTACGAGAGACATTTATAAGGAGTCCAAAGACATCAGTGCGTCGTGCATCCCGTGAACACTAAATGCCTCCAGTGGCAGTGTGGAAAGTATTGTGAGAGAAGCTGTCTATGTAACCATTCAAATTGGAGCTAGTGCAGAAGCTCAAGGACGACGACAAAATCTAGGCTTTTGAGTTCTGTTCGCAGTTGCAACAACTGAATCAGGATGGGGATGGCATTGTTTACCGCTTAATTTTAGCGACGAAGTCACTTTTCACACTAATGGGGAAGGCACAGTTGTCGAATCTAGGGTACGAAAGCAATGAATTTGAGCGTGATTCCCCAAAGGTAAATGTTTTTTGTGCCTTGTCATGTCGGAAACTGTACGGGCCATTCTTCTTCGCCGAGAGCACTGTCACTGGATATTCCTACTTGGACATGTTGCAGTAATGGCTGCTGCCTCAAAGGCAATCGGACTCTCCGTTCATCTTTCAGCAGGATGGGGCTCCACCCCATTTTCATCGTGAAGTTCGTGGGTACCTGAACACGGAGCTGCCGCATCGATGGATCAGCCGTGCTACAGAAGGGGACAGCTGTTTCATGAAATGGCCTCCCTGATCACCAGATCTCAAAAATTGTTCAAATGGCTCTTCAGTTCCAACGGCCGGCCACCAGATCTCACTCCGTGTGACTCTTATCTGTGGGGACACATTAAAGGTCTGGTGTATGTACCGCCGCTACCACGTGATGTAGCAAAGCTGCGGGAGAGAATACGGGAAGTGACTGCCACAGTCGACGATGCCATGCTGGGACGGTTATGGCATGAATTCGATTATCATATTAAAGTCTGCCGGGTCACTCGTGGTTCTCATATGGAATGTTTGCAAGAAAAAAAACTTTCAGAGTTTCACTTCAAAATGCAATATGTATGACGTCTGTACAATGTTTCGTTCTTGTGCAATAAATAATTGAAGGTGTTCCCGGACTTTATGTACACCCTGTATATAAGCAAGCGAGAAACACGATCTGCAGGATACACGCTTTCTTTATGAGCCAAGTAAAAATGTACGTGCATATTGGAACTGTCGCTTGGAACCGGCAACAGTGCAATCCTCGTCGAAGTCTCGACCTGCGCGAACCGCCATCGTTCGCGAATCTGCATCTAAATTACTTTTAAAAGATCGCTAGTATTTTCACTATTTCGTAAGCCTTAATACGGATTAATAAATTAGTAATAATTTTTGCTCCAGTACTAGTATTAAGTCGAGATAAAATGTGCTAGGCATTACAGCTGCTGAAGCTATTAACACATCACCCTTATACAATCCACCCAATGCACACTTACTTCGTACTTTGTACCATGCATCTATGTCAGTAAAACTGAGACATGCGCTTCAAATATGCTTAAATATCTCATGAAAATACCTTCCATATGCTGCCGGTAGTTCCTGAAATGGACCAGAAATTGCTTCATAATTCACCACTCAACGATAAACAAACTCACAAAGAACAGTAACTATGCAGTGGCTACTACATTGCTTAAGAGCCTACACTATATTATTATTATTATTATTATTATTATTATTAGTGCCAGTGGTGAGATGAAATGCATTAGCAGCCTGAACTCTTTCAACTTCTGTCAATTAAGAAGTAAGGGTTCCAGCATTCAGGTGATTTACAAACAGTAGCTTAAGTGCGGTGTACTTATTGTAACTTTGCATATTTTAAGTGTTGGGGTAGGGGGGCGTGGATGAAGTAAAGATTGCTAGGGAGAGGAGTGGTGCAGCGGAAGTGTCTTTTGTGTCTTGTGTGTTGATAGCCAGCTTTCTCTTCTGAGAAGGGGTTGTAGGTAGCAGTCGCGATGTACTGAGAATTCATTCATTTTTCTATAAAAAAAGATAGTATAGATAAGCAGTATCAGCTGTCTTGTTGACTCATTTGTTCGTGGTTTAATGAAAAGCCTACAAACTCTAAATGTCATTTATTCTTCGTCACTTTAAGTGTGGAAGTATCCAAAGAAAATTATTTTTGGTTCTGAATTTTAGGTAGTTACTAACGTTGATGATGGTGGAGGGGGAGGGCGGGAGGGGGGGGGGGAGTCGAGAAACTAGCTGATATCTAACTGCACTCAGGGGCAGTGGTGTCAGAAATGCTGGAACCACTGCTTACAGTAAAGTCGCACACTGGAAAATTGTAGAGAGGTGTTGGAATACCTGCAACGGATGGACACTTGGTGCAGTCACTGGCAGTTAATCTTAAACGTAAACAAACGTAACGTAATGCATAAATAGGTGGATGTAGCTCTGTTTTTTAATTACATTATAGTCAGTCATTGGAATGACACACAAATATTACATTTCTGAGAGTGTACGTACAGATTTATAGTGAGACAATCACACAAAACTAATACTACGAAAGGGAGATACCAGACTCAGATTCGGTAAAAGAATCTTCCAGAAGTGTAATCTACTAACGAGGGAAGCAGCTGATGTAACTCTCGTTTGTTCCACACTTGAGTATTACTGTCCAGAATGGGACCCTTACCAAATGGCATTGATAGAGGTAATAAAGGAATCAAAGAAGAGCAACACAGAATTTCACAGCTTCATTTAGTAAGCAAGTAAGCGTCACAGAGACACTCACCCGACTAGAGTGACAGACACTGCAAGAGAGATGTAGAGCAGCACTGTGTGAGAACATACGTTCCTATAAGAGTTGCCCTACATATGGGAACAGGGAGCAGGACGATAATGCTTACATTAAAATCACCACAGTTCAATTAAAATGGTAAATAAAAAGCTAAGAAAATTTCTGTGTGACTTTTAATATTTATTTTAAACGGTGAAACAAAGAAATCAGACGTGAAAGTACACAAGCGAACACTATAAAAAATTTAAGATGTCTGACAATTGGTCCACTGTGCTCCAGGCCTGAGGCAGAACGGAATCAGATTCGTAATAAGGGCTGTTATTAATTTACATTTCCTTAGAAGTTTAACTTTAAAAACTAATCATATTTCCTAAAGTCTGCATAAACGCAATGCGCATATGAGTTAATAAGAGGCAGAATGTAAGACATCTCGAAAGAAACTGAGTCATCCAGTCTTCACCCCACCATTTTTAGTTCTTTATTAAACGGGTCTTCAGTTTGTTTTTCTCTGTCATCTGAAAATCCAACGCTCTGAACTTGTTCGTTGTCGGTCCAAACAATGTGCCATCCATGTCTTTTAGATAACTGTCAAGCCCTAACTCTTGCTCACTCCAAGAAACATGACAAAATTTTCACTCTTGTCAGTTTGAAAAGTCTCGTGTTGAAGTCTATACTGAACTGCTCCCTGAAGAGACGTTTTAGGAACATTTAACTCAACACTACTTTTCCCAAAACTCATTTTCTTACTCACAACAGCTGTCGCAGCCTCTCCCATATTTTCTGTAGACCAACTTCGACGATTAGTTTTGTGCTCGTATCTTCTGACCACGTACGAAACAAAATTATCACTTCCAACAATATGGAGAACTTCAAAATATAGTAATGTATTTTAGAAGTGTTCGAATAAACATGAATACCAAAAAATTAACACTAGGAAAGAATGGCATGCTACCTGTAGCAGAACGCAACCTCGGTCCGTTTCGCCCTGAACTGATGTAAGGTTAGGTGCATTTCAAGATCAACTAAGCGTTTTCAAAATTAAACATCTTCTAAACGCACTAAAACAAGGACCCTAGCTTGTATTTTGAGATTTTAAGAAAAAGAAAACTAGTAGATAAAGCACAGATAAAGAGTTACTAATATTGCAATATGCAAACGAAAAACGATCACAAACACGTTACTGGCACAACAATCAAAGGCAAGATCTTCTAGAATGGCTTGCCACCATCCTTGTCCCTTGGGTAACAGTTCCTGAAAATGATTCTAGAGTGTACCACTTACGGATCAAAATAAACTCCTAGTTTCGTTCCGCCTCGTGGTTCATCCTCCGCCGGTTTCACCTACATCTCACGCAAATGTCATGATGGTAACACGAGAGATATCCGGGCTCACACCGAGACTTACCAAGAGCCGTTCTGCTCGGACATAATGGTGTGAAATGACATGACAGACGAAGTATCGTCTGCCACAAACTGTAAGTTTTTTTTTATAATGATGTAAATGCCATGTTTTAGCCAATCTCGTTGGTCTCGGAAGTAGTCCACGTTTTATACTGTCACTTAGATAAATCCGTTAACGTTTGTCTAACAATAAAACACATGTTACATAGAAATTCGGCCGTTCAATTTTCGATCTCTGGTACAATTATATGTCGACCAAGAGTTTGAGTCTGGGGAAGGGAGAAAGGAGGACGGAGGGGGGATACCTTTATCGCCCTCACCACTCCTACTCCTTAAACGCCCCGTAGGCAGTCAATCGTATTGTCCAGAATTATCTGATAGGCAATAATACTGAACGTGTAAAGGTGAGATTCAAAGCTTCCGCTTTAATACTGAGAACATCAAAAACTTTTGACGTAAATTGCACTGCCCGCCAGTGTGCCATCTGTTGACAGTATTGACAATATCGCTTTTGGTAACTTCTCTTATGTCTTGACCAAACTTTTATTTTTTGCGCTGCTCGACTTTATGACATTATGAAAGGCAGTGTTATGTCATTTATATAAAATTGTTCGTAGATACATTGTACACACATCAATAAAGTTTAGCATCACCCCGGTTCCCAGAACTCCTGGAGATAGGCGTTTATTGTGGATATTGTATCACAGACACAGTCCCTTTGACTGTTCAGAGATGTCACTAAACCCACCCAAAGATGTGAGCAACCACGCATTAGCAGCGCCTATCAGACGGAGGGGGTCCGGCAGCCAATCAGTTTTCATTCCACCAGGAAGCAGTTACACGGCTCGTGTTGTCTGTAGTTCAACCACGCCTAGATGGTCAATACCATGGTTCGATCGCGTCTGCATTTTTACTTTGTTCCAGGAAGGGCTCTCAACAAGGGAAGCGTCCAGGCGTTTCGGAGTGAACCAAAGTTATGTTCTTCGGACATGGAGAAGATAAAGAGAGACAGAAACTGTCGATGATATGCCTCATTCCGGCCACTCAAGGGCTACTACTGCTGTGGATGACTGCTACCTACGGATTATGGCTCGGAGGAACCCTGACAGCAAAGCTACCATGTTGAATAATGTTTCTCGTGCAGCCACAGGAGATTGTGTTACGACTCAAACTGTGCGCGATAGGCTGCATGAAACGCAACTTCACTCCCGACGTCCATGGCGAGGTCCATCTTTGCAACCACGACACCATGCAGCGCGGTGCAGACGGACCCAACAACATGATGAATGGAGCGCGCAATATTGACATTCACCGATGAGTGTCGCATATGGCTTCAACCAGACAATCGTCGGAGACCTGTTTGGAGGCAACTCGGTCAGGCTGAAGGCCTTATAAACACTGTCCAGCGAGTGTACCAAGGTGGAGGTTCCCTGCTGTTTTGGGGTGGCATTATGGGCGGCCGACGTACGCCGCTGGTGGTCATGGAAAGCGCCGTAACGGCTGTACAATACGTGAATGCCATCCTCCGACCGATAGTGCAACCATATCGGCAGCATATTGGCGAGGCATTCGTCTTCATGGACGACAATTCGCGCCCCCATCGTGCACATCTTGTGAATTACTTCCATCAGGATTACGACATCGCTCGACTAGAATAGTCAGCATGTTCTCCAGACATGAACCCTATCGAACATGCCGGGGATAGATTGTAAAGGGCTGTTCATGGACGATGTGACCCACCAATCACTCTAAGGCATCTACGCCGATTCGCCGTTGAGGAGTGGGACAATCTGGACCAACAGCGCCATGATGAAGCTGTAGGTAGTATGCCACAACGAATACTGGCATGCACCAATGCATGAGGATGTGCTACTGGGTATTAGAGGTACCGGTGTGTACAGCAATCTGGACCACCACCTCTGAAGGTCTCGTTGTATGATTGTTCAAAATGGCTCTGAGCACTATGCGACTTAACTTCTAAGGTCATCAGTCGCCTAGAACTTAGAACTAATTAAACCTAACTAACCTAAGGACATCACACACATCCATGCCAGAGGCAGGATTCGAACCTGCGACCGTAGCGGTCGCTCGGTTCCAGACTGCAGCGCCTAGAACCGCACGGCCACTCCGGCCGGCCTGTATGGTGGTACAACATGCAATGTGTGGTTTTCGTGAGCAATAAAAAGGGCGGAAATGATGTTTATGTTGTTCTCAATTCTAATTTTCTGCACAGCTTCGTGAACTCTCCGAACCCATATGATGCAAAACTTTTTTTTGATGTCTGTATTACGTCAACGTTCTCGATCACAAGACAAGAATGTTGACGAGATACAAGCAGTACCAAACAATTTTTATATAAGTGGCATAACACTGCAATTGAAAATGACGTAGCCGGCCGGAGTGGCCGTGCGGTTCTAGGCGCTACAGTCTGGAACCGAGCGACCGCTACGGTCGCAGGTTCGAATCCTGCCTCGGGCATGGATGTGTGTGATGTCCTTAGGTTAGTTAGGTTTAAGTAGTTCTAAGTTCTAGGCGACTGATGACCTCAGAAGTTAAGTCGCATAGTGCTCAGAGCCATTTGAACCATTCTTGAAAATGACGTAAAGTCGAAATGCGTAAGGTAGTTGGTAAAATTGAATTGTGGCCAAGGCATAGGAAAAGTTATCGAAAGTGCATCCAAATGGCCGCGTCGTCTCAGGGCATTTTCATGCAGGTTGCAGTTGACAATATACTTGACAGTCTCTCGCTCGCGTGCTGCTCACGGCAAGGAGGCTATGTTTGTTGTTGTTAGTGGAAATGAGTTCAAAACAAACCGACAAAGCGTTATTGTTATGTCAAATCAAAATGTGTAAGCCACTACCGACATTGTGGGATGTTAGGACACATGAGTACAAAAGCAGAAGTGTTAAGTATGATTAACGGTATTATTTCTTGCTCAAAAACTATAAGAAACGACCACGAAAGAAGATATTTTTTTAAAATTCAATTAATGCAATGTTATGAAGAAAAGTGTATGTATATATTTATTTATGTGTACACATTACTACCCGAATGTAATCCTTTAGTGCTCATATTACTGCATGACACGTTTCCTTAACTAGGTCTCATATAGTGAAAGTGAAACTGCAGTTGAAAATTTCAAGTCTTCAGAAGAATTGCCAGTGGCAAGGTATTGTAGCGTAACAGATAAGCGCTCGCTTGACGAAAGTGCGTCCCTCAATCTGTTATTTTCTTTTTTGATGATCGAGATGCGGGACTCTGGAGAATGTATCAATTTTTGGACTGTTATATAAGGTTATGATAACCTTTTCTTTCGTTTAGCGTCATTTCTCTCAACAAGTTTTCGTGCGTGAGCTTTGACATTCCAACAACCAAATTGTTCATCCACCTTTTTCTGCTTGCGACAGGTTAGAGCTATTATTATCATAGCAGCACCGTTTTCGAAGTCCAATGTTCCGAAGACAGTATTATTGCACTATGGTATCGACAATACAATTAACCATGTTACTGAGCAGTCAATGGAGAAAATCAGTTTTATTGCACTGTTTTACTTTGCAGTATTAATGACTGGCTAGGGGCCGCTTTGATTACAACTTGTCGTCACCAGTGCCAGGTCGAGCCTTGAGATCCAGTAACAAAGTGCCAACCTAGACACCGCGGGATCGATTCCTGGGCGGAACATGGAAATTTTCAGTCCACCTTTTATCTGGCCTTGACTCTCAACTGTATGAGGAGTCGCCAGGAAGGCTACATGGTTCGGTTTCCACGTTAAACTGTAAGATTCATTTCCACAGTCTGATAAATGAGATGGGTTAGCGACACCCAAGGAGCCGAAGGGACGTCCAATCGCAAGACTTGCGCACGGTCACTGAGCTGCACGCAACTGAACCTGCCACACACTCATAAATTTATGATAATAGTATCAACAAAATATATAAAATGTTCCATGTATGACTTCTATGACTTTTGGTGTCCATCCATAGACTCTTTTTGGCCATCGGTTATCATTGCTGGAGGTGGCCATACCAAGTTAATATTTGCCACCTTCGGCATCTAAAAGATAGTATCTTTTTCAGCTATAATTTCCCTTATTCGGACATTTCAGATGGTTTGCAGTCTGGATATGCGAGAAATTATTACCCAAAAATCCATTTCAAGGGACATCAGTTTATTTTTCTCCGTTTTGGTTAGCTTCACCATTTGAGCGCCGTATGTGGCAATACTCTTTACGATCGACTTGTACTCAAGACTTTTGTTCGCTTTGTAATTTTGTCACTCCATAGCAAGCAGCTAAGTTGGCCAATTACTCTTTTCCCTTGCGCAGTTTAATTTGACAACTCATGTGTGTTTCTTTCATTTGTTGTAAAAGAGACACCCAAGTATTTAAATGTGCAGACATTTTTAATTTTTCAGAATTCTACATACACATCTTCTAGGTCATCTTCACCTATGACCACGTATTCTACCTTCTTCGTGTGTGTTGTCAGGCCCCATTCTGAGTATTCTTTGTACGGTGTCCTGAATATGTAACTGGAGTCGTCTTTGTCTCCCACTTTCAGGACGTAGTCTTTGGCGAAGAGCAGAATACACATTATTTATATTAACTGATTGATATTAATTACATATTACACTTCTGGCCATTACAATTGCTACACCACGAAGATGACGTCATACAGACGCGAAATTTAACCGACAGGAAGAAGATGATGTGATATGCAAATGATTAGCTTCACAGAGCATTCACACAAGGTTGGCGCCGGTAGCGACACCTACAACGTGCTGATATGAGGAAAGTTTCCAAAGGATTTCTCATACACAAACAGCAGTTGACCAGCGTTGCCTGGTGAAACGCGATTCTGATGCCTCGTGTAAGGAGGAGAAATGCGTACCATCACGTTTCCGATTTTGATAAAGGTCGGATTGTAGCCTGTCGCGATTGCGGTTTATCGTAATTCGGCTATGCTGCTCCCGTTGGTGAGATCCAATGACTGTTAGCAGAATATGAAATCCGTTCAGGAAGGTAATACGGGACGCCGTGCTGGATCCCAACAGCTTCGTATCACTAGCAGTCGAGATGACAGGCATCTTATCCGCATGACTGTAACGGATCGTGCAGCCACGTCTCGATCCCTTAGTCAACAGATGGGGACGTTTGCAAGACAACAACCATCTGCACGAACAGTTCAACGACGTTTACAGCTGCATGGACTATCAGCTCGGAGATGATGGCGGCGGTTCCCCTTGACGCTGCATCACAGACAGGAGCGCCTGCGATGGTGTACTCAACGACGAACCTGGTTGCACGAATGGCAAAACGTCATTTCTTCGGATGAATCCAGGTTCTGTTTACAGCATCATGATGGTCGCATCCGTGTTTGGCGACATCGTTGTGAACGCACATTTGAAGCGTGTATTCGTCATCGCCATACTGGCGTATCATCGCCATACTGGTTACACGTCTCGGTCACCTCTTGTTCGCATTGACGGCACTTTGAGCGGTGGACGTTACATTTCAGATGTGTTACGACCCGTATCTCTACCCTTCATTCGATCCCTGCGAAACCCTACATTTCAGCAGGATAATGCGCGACCGCATGTTGCAAGTCCTATACGGGTAGGGTTGCCATACGTCGCGGATTTCGCGGAAAGTCCGTGATTTTATGCTCGAAGACGGGTGTCCTGCACGAAGAGGAAAATGTCCGCGAAAAAAGTGGCTAGCAAGTAAAAAAAATTTTTTGCGCAAGTCGCAAGTTTTGCCACTGGCCACCGATCAAGTGTTTCATAACTCCTGCTAACTTGACGATAGTAGTTGAAACCTGTGCTGATATTCTGTGTCACTTCAGAATCTTTCGGCTATTTTCAGAACAGATGTCAATTGCAATTAATTTTCTTCGTGTGATTCTTGAATTTCTCCCGGCGTATTTGATAATCAAAATATCCACGGGTGTGCTGCCGGTCTATAGTGTCCAACGGGCACAATATTTCGGCGATCATACATGTCGCCATCATCAGGTGAACTGACGGACTGAGCTCCTGTGAACGTGCCGGCACGGAGATCCGTACGCTATGGCTGCTCAGAGGGAACTGGGTTCGGTCGCGGCGGCGGCCGATTTAAATACCCTCCGCCCGCGGCGCGCGCCCTCCGCCGTCCGCGCCCCGCGCCACGGTCGCGCGGTGGAACTGATTGCGACGGCGTCTGAGATGACGTCGGAGTGATGGCTCTGTCCACCGTGGTCGTCACAACTATACGTTTGCTCGATTTACTCTTGATTAACCCAATCGCTGGTTCCCAAGCCTTGCTAAGATTATAGCCACAGTCACGGTTTATGAGGTCGTCATTGGTGCGAATTTCGATGGCCTCTCTAACAACGCTGTCCCAGTATCTCGATGTCTGTACCAGAATCCTCGTGCGGTCATACTCCATGGCGTGATTTTCCGACAAACAATGTTCTGCGACCGCCGACTTGCTCGGATATATCAGTCGAATGTGCCTCTGGTGTTCACGGCATCGATCCTCGACGGTACGCATTGGTCAGACGATGCGTACCGTCGAGGATCGATGCCGTGAACACCAGAGGCACACTCGACTGATATATCCGAGCAAGTCGGCGGTCGCAGAACATTGTTTGTCGGAAAATCACGCCATGAAGTATGACCGCACGAGGATTCTGGTACAGACATCGAGATACTGGGACAGCGTTGTTAGAGAGGCCATCGAAATTCCCACCAATAACGACCTCATAAACAGTGACTGTGGCTATAATCTTAGCAAGGCTTGGGAACCAGCGATTGGGTTAATCAAGAGTAAATCGAGCAAACGTATAGTTGTGACGACCACGGTGGACAGAGCCATCACTCCGACGTCATCTCAGACGCCGTCGCAATCAGTTCCATCGCGCGGTCGTGGCGCGGGGCGCGGACGGCGGAGGGAGCGCGCCGCGGGCGGAGGGTATTTAAATCGGCCGCCGCCGCGACCGAACCCAGTTCCCTCTGAGCAGCCATAGCGTACGGATCTCCGTGCCGGCACGTTCACAGGAGCTCAGTCCGTCAGTTCACCTGATGATGGCGACATGTATGATCGCCGAAATATTGTGCCCGTTAGACACTATAGACCGGCAGCACACCTGTGGATATTTTGATTAATTTTCTTCATCATTGACCACTACTTGATAGACACCATTAATGCTTGGATTAATTTTCCTTGTTCATTACAACTTCTTTGCTGACAGAATTACTGTTAGAATTATGGTAATAATGGTCATTATTAACCTTCATAATTGTCACTGTAAGGTAATGATGAAGATTCAACTGAAATGCAAACCAATGGTCACTTGCACAACATATCGGTCCGTTTTTAAACCTCATCTTTACAATCACCAAATTTTGTCCTTGATTTTCGTCCTTAGATTATGGCAACCCTATGTACGGTCCTTTCTGTATACAGAAAATGTGCGACTGCTGCCCTGGCCAGCACATTCTCCAGATCTCTCACCAATTGAAAACGTCTGGTCAATGGTGGCCGAGCAACTGCCTCGTCACAATACGCCAGTTAACTCTTGATGAACTGTGGTATCGTGTTGAAGCTGCATGGGCAGCTGTACCTGTACGCGCCATCCAAGCTCTGTTTGAGTCAATGCCCAGGCGTATCAACTCTGTTATTACGGCCAGAGGTGGTTGTTCTGGGTACTGATTTCTCAGGATCTACGCATCCAAATTGTGTGAAAATGTAATCACATGTCAGTTCTATTATAATATATTCGTCCAATGAATACCCGTTTGTCATCTGCATTTCTTCTTGGTGTAGCAATTTTAATGATCAGTAGTGTGCATGTAGGGCGATCAAAAAGTTTCCGTTTGAGGGTGTTACTGCATCGTGTATTCAAGCTAGCTCGACTTCCGATGCGGGCATATAATCAGAGACATGTAGGAAAGGGATCAGTGTGTCATTCGTGTTGGCATTCGTGTTTTTCCGACGTGAGTGCGGCAAATGTGGAAATGTGACCTACGGCGACGTTATTGGCAAATCAGTCCCAAACAGGATCAATGTGCTGTTATTCTTTTCTTGAGTGCCGAAGGGCAGTCACATGTAGACAACCATTGGAGAATGAAGAATGTGTATGGGGCAGGATGTCTATCGAAAATCACCGTTGTGGAATGGTGCGCCAAGTTCCGCGCTGGTTGCGATTCGACATAAGACGCCGGGCGATCTGGCATGCCAACGTCATCCTTTATGGACAGCTACAAATGTAAGTCATCAGAGCACACGCCCTATGGTCCTGAACTCTTCCCATGCGATTATCACGATTTCGATCCCTTACAAAATGCCTTGAAGTGTCGACGGTTTCTGTCGGACGAGAATGTGCAGCAGGCAGTTACGGACTTGTTAATACAGCAAGACATAGTGTTTTAGCAAACGGGTATCTTCAGCCTGGTCTGTCGGTGGAATGATTCCCTCAGTGATCACAGTTATTTTGCCTGTCTGGCATACCTATTCTGGACTGTATGGCCTTCGTATGAAATCTTTTTCTTCACCCTTTATAACCTGTTCAAAAGAATTAGGACAACACGTGTGTCAACATCCGGTGTGTTAAATCTAGTTTGATACAGAGGTTACATGTGATCTTATTGCATAGCTTGAGATCTTCAAGTTCAATGTAGGCAACATTGAAAATCAATCGTCTTCTATTGGCTGTGTTATGCATTACAGTGTCACGTGGCTCCTCAGTAGGAAGTGAGTGCCGGTGTTCCCGTATTTTCTAATGAGGTACACAGATGGCAGTTGTCATTTGTGAACGTTGTATTCAACCAAACTCATCCAATGCAACTCTTTCCGCATATCATCCACAGTTTGTGGACACACTATAGAGAGGCAGATCAGTGCACAAGGCTAGTTGGACAAGATCGCCGACACATTATAAACTCACTTGAAGACCGGTGTCTGGCCATCTGCGCTTTGCGGCATCGTACGGATACCGCCAGAGCACTGCAGGACGTTCTCAGAAGGGCCACTGGAGGCGCTGTGTCCATTGAGACTTTAATTAACAGTATACAAGAAAGGACCTTACGCCCAGATGTTCTGTTCGAGTATCCCGATTGACACGACAGCATGTTGCAGCTCGGCTTCAGTTCTGCCTTTCACATGTCAACTGGCAACTTCGACACTGGTGAAACGTGTTCACAGACGAGTTCAGACATTCTCTGACGCAAGATGATGGCTGTGTTCGTGTGCGAGACCTGTGGTGAGCAGTACGTGCCAAATGTTCTCCACTAAGTCTACAGATTTCCAAGGTTCTGTGTTATTGTGGTGAGGCTTCAGTGCTGACAGCCATTCAGAGCTTGTCGTTGCCCATAGTCGTCTTAAAGCCAGGCAGTACATAGAACAGATCATTTTGGACCCTGCTGCATACGGTGGTGACACTGAATTTCTTGTAATACCAGGCCCCATATGATGGGCGTCAGCAGGGATGTCTTGCGAAATCTCGACATTGAAGTAATAGAATGGCTGGCGGTGAGTCCAGACATAAACTCCATCGTGCATATGTGCGACATGCTTCACAGACGTTTTGATGGTCGTCCTGTTCCAACATAGACTATCCAAGGTTTCTCATGGGCTCCCATTGCAAAGTGGTAACGGGTATCTCAGGGTGACCTCCACAGACCTACTTGGAGCACGTCACGTAGGTGTCAGACTGTGATAAACTCTCACTGAGGGATGCACGTTATTGAAGCTCTCAAATTCGAATGCAAGGCATCCAAGATGAAGGGTCGAATCATGGTTTCCACTTTGTTTTCGACACCTGTAAGACATTTCTGCTCTTTTTATGTAAACGATCGACAATGTAACGACGTTGAGTCGTGTACTTAATCTGTGAAAGACGTAGTATAATTTGATAAAAACTCAGTCCTCAGTTATTACTGAATGGAGTATGGCAGAAGCCGAATATCATATTCCTCTTATTCTTTTCAGCAGTGTACTTATATTAACAATAATTTGTTTATTTCAGCGCTTAGAACATCGTTTTAGCATAACTTCCAAAAAATTGCAGTTCAGAAAGAAAATGTATTCTGTAATTGATTTATGAATTATAACAGGAACAAGGGTTCACAATTTGAGAACTTTGTAATATGCGGTGTAGCACTAACATTATGATCTCAGGCCTGTCGACTATGCCTAGCTGTGCGAGAGTGTACATGAGGCAATGCTCTTTGTTTCAGTCATCCACACTTACATGTCTTTTTTCTTCTTTTTTTTGTAGTAGTAGTAGATATCAACAGTCTGTGAATGGCCGCCATTACTTGGGAAGAGCGGTTTGTGCAGCTGGTGAAGTCGCAAGAACATAAGCACATCCTTGTAAGCTAGCCCCCATGCAAGCAACAGAAATATATACTGTATTATACGAACTTTGTTGTTTCCTAGAGTGCCCTGGCGTTTTCGATGGATTTAGTGCTTTTGCTGCTATTTTCTCTGAACGTCGGCTGAAAAACTTGGAAGTTAATATGTGTCAAAACTCAAGTGCTTCTAATAAAATGTTGTTTGGCAGATGGGCGCGGTAGTGGCCACAATAAATCCTCTTTAGATTAACATCTTGGCACATTAATTGTGGGACACGCTGTACATCAAACAACAGACCTCGTATGATGGTTTGCGTAGAACAGTTGTAGATTTATGATCGCCTTAGTGGTGAAAAGGAAATGTACGGCCGTCCTACCTGCTCCGTCTCGAGCAGTTCGTCAGTGATGTCTGCCTCGTCTCCGCCCCGGAACCAGTGCAGAGCTCGGATGGCCTCCTCGTGTCTATCCTTGGACAGCAGGAAGATGGGCGACTCCGGCACGAAGAAGAACAGCATGAAGAAGACGATGGGCGGGATGGCGCACACCACGGACAGCCACACCAGCGGGGCCCACTTGCCCACCACGTACACGTACAGGATACCTGCGGACAGCAATAATCGGTCATCCAGTACCTACACATTGGCAAACCACCAGGTCGTCGCGTATCACAACACCAACAGAAACAAATACAACGCTGACTTTTGAGCTCACGTAAGTCATGGCAGTGATGTGAGATGTATCTGCCAGTCTGTAGTACTAAGTTCGAGATGGGGACTAGACCGAAAGAAGATGTTGCGTTTGAACGTATCCAAGGTCACACTGAGCGTGAAGATGCCCAATCTGTCGTTGTACACTACTGGCCATTGAAATTGCTACACCAAGAAGAAATGCACATGATAAAAGGATATTCGCCGGCCGAAGTGGCCGTGCGGTTCTGGGCGCTACAGTCTGGAACCGAGCGATCGCAACGGTCGCAGGTTCGAATCTTGCCTCGGGCATGGATGTGTGTGATGTCCTTAGGTTAGTTAGGTTTAATTAGTTCTAAGTTCTAGCCGACTGATGACCTCAGAAGTTAAGTCGCATAGTGCTCAGAGCCATTTGAACCTTTTCCCAAAAGGGTATTCATTGGACAAATATATTGTACTGGAACGGACATGTGATTACATTTTCACGCAATTTGGGTCCATAGATCCTGAGACATCAGTACCCAGAACAACCACCTCTGGTAGTAATAACGGCCTTGATACGCCTGGGCATTGAGTCAAACAGAGCTTGGATGACGTGTACAGGTACAGCTGCCCATGCAGCTTCAACACGGTACCACAGTTCATCAAGAGTAGTGACTGGCGTATTGTGACGAGCCAGTTGCTCGGCCAACATTGACCAGACGTTTTCAATTGGTGAGAGGTCTGGAGAATGTGCTGGCCAGGGCAGCAGTCGAACATTTTCTATATCCAGAAAGGCCCGTACTGGACCTGCAGCATGCGGTCGTGCATTATCCTGCTGAAATGTAGTGTTTTACGGGGATCGAATGAAGGGTAGAGCCACGTGTCGTAACACATCTGAAATGTAACGTCCACTTTTCAAAGTGCCGTCAGTGTGAACAAGAGGTGACCGAGACGTGTAACCATTGGCATCCCATACCATCACGCCGGGTGATACGCCAGTATGGCGATGACGAATACACGCATCCAATGTGTGTTCACCGCGATGTCGCCAAACACGGATGTGACTATCATGATGCTGTAAACAGAACCTGGATTCATCCGAAAAAATGACGTTTTGCCATTCGTGGACCCAGGTTCGTCGTTGAGTACACCATCGCAGGCGCTCCTGTCTGTGACGCAGCGTCAAGGGTAACCGCAGCCATGGTCTCCGAGCTGATAGTCCATGCTGCTGCAAACGTCGTCGAACTGTTTGTGCAGATGGTTTTTGTCTTGCAAACGTCCCCATCTGATGACTCAGGAATCGAGACGTGGCTGCACGATCCGTTACAGCCATGCGGATAAGCTGCCTGTTATCTCGACTGCTAGTGATACGAGGACGTTTGGATCCAGCACGGCGTCCCGTATTACCCTTCTGAACCCACCGATTCCATATTCTGCTAACAGTCAATGAATCTCGACCAACGCGAGCAGCAATGTCGCGATGCGATAAACCGCAATCGCGATAGGCTACAATCCGACCTCTATCAAAGTCGGAAACGTGATGGTACGCATTTCTCCTCCTTACTAGAGGCATCACAACAACGTTTCACTAGGCAACGCCGGTCAACTGCTGTTTGTGTATGAGAAATCGGCTGGAAACTTTCCTCATGTCAGCACGTTGTAGGTGTCACCACCGGCGCCAAACTTGTGTGAATGCTCTGGGAAGCTAATAATTTGCATATCACAGTATCTTCTTCCTGTAGGTTAAATTTCGCGTCTGTAGCACGTCATCTTCGAGGTGTATTAATTTTAATGGCCAGTAGTGTATTAACGCGGACTCTCCCCCGTGTCTAAGAGGAATGGCGTTCCACTCGCAGCCATGCCACATGGCCTAAGGACAATAGACGTAAAAAGATCCTAGCCTCCAAGAGTCACCCCTTGTCAGACCAAATCGGATCAAGTAATTGCTGCTGTGAGTGAGTACAGATGTACCTCATTTAGTTACCGAGTGAACATTGCTAAGAATACTGCATGTCATTTACATTCGCAAAAGACCGTTGCTCAGAGAAGCACAAATGAGACAAACATCACAAAAATTTGATACCAGCTGACTTTAGGCACGTAGTGTCGTATGACGTGTCACGATTCTTCCTGTTTTCAAATGAACTGTTTAGCATTTGGACGGTATACTACAGGCCACGCTACGGTCGCAGGTTCGAATCCTGCCTCGCGCATGAATGTGTGTGATGTCCTTAGGTTAGTTAGGTTTAAGTAGTTCTATGTTCTAGGGGACTGATGACCTCAGAAGTTAAGTCCCATTAAAATAAAAAATAAAAAAAAATAAAAAGAACTACGGGCCAGACTAACTAACCTAAGGATGTCACACACATCTACGCCCGAGGCAGGATTCGAACCTGCGACCGTAGCAGCATCGCGGTTCCTGACTGAAGCACCTAATACCACTTGACCTCAACGGCCGGCAAACCCTATCTTCAACATAATCTCCGTTGAGTGCGATGGCCTTACACCACCTTACTAGAAGTGACTGTATGCAGATATGGTACTACTCTACAGTAACATCGGAGCCAACATCTTGCTGCAGCAATAACCTCCCCATCAGTTACGTACTGCTTCCTACTGCATGCAACCTTCATTGGGCCAAACAGACGGAAGTGGGAAGGTGCGAGATCCTAGTTGGAGCTGGTTTGATGCCACTCCAAGGATTGCTGTTTTGTTTCCAGCTCTAGTGATGAACCCATGTTTCATCGCCTGGGCCGAAATTCGACAAAAAATATTCACGATCAGCATCGTAAAGCGGAAGCAGTTCCGGACAGATGGACCTTAGTTGTTCTTAAGTCTTCAGTTAGGCAGCGAGGAAACCAGCAGGCACACATCTTTGAGTACCCCAACTGGTGGACGAGTGTGTCAACACACCACCAGAGATGTTCAGTTGAGCGGCACGGTGCTCGATTGTGCCCCATCAATCACCTTGACTGAGTGTGTCCGGACACTCCAATATTGCAGGAGTCACAGCTGTTGCGGCTGACTGGCATGTGGTAGACAGGATAGGTTTAAACGGCCTACTTGCGATGATGACAGACGTCTCGACCAACGGCTCACCGTGCTTTTGTTCACCGCACGGTCTCCGTAGTCATTCTACAAGCGTCTATGAATATCTGCAGTGCTCTGGTTTTCCACCAAGAGAAATTAAATGACAGCTCTCTGCTTGAAACGCATCCATGTAATAGACGCCATTTTGCAGACAACGTATAGCACTGCCCCCTATCAGAACATTATGAAACTATAGTGCCTGAAGCTGGAATATTCTGCATATTTCAACCGAAGATGTACTGCATTACTTATTGAACGTCCTTAATACGAGGGTCACTCCAAAAGAAATGCACACTATTTTTTTTAAATCCATCTTTTATTCTACAAGTTTGAAAGTTTTACAGTGTGTAGATACATCTTTTACGAACAATATTTTCATTTCTCCACATAATTTCCATCCCTCTCAACTCCCTCACGCCATCTTGGAACCAGCGCCTGTATACTCGCACGGTAAAATTCTGGACCAACCTGTTGGAGCCACTGTTTGGCAGCTTGCACAAGAGAGTCATCATCTTCAAACCTTGTTCCACGAAGAGAGTCTTTCAGTTTCCCAAAGAGATGATAGTCACATGGAGCCAGGTCATGACTGTAAGGCGGGAGTTTCAGTGTTGTCCATCTGACTTTTGTGATCGCTTCCGTGGTTTTTTTGACCGACATGTGGCCGTGCATTGTCGTGCAACAGCAAAACATCCTGCTTTTGCCGATGTGGTCAAACACGACTCAGTCGAGCTTCAAGTTTCTTCAGTGTCTTCACATATGCATCAGAATTTATGGTGGTTCCACTTGGCATGATGTCCACAAGCAAGAGTCCTTCGGAATCGAAAACGACTGTAGCCATAACTTTTCCAGGAGAAGGTGTGGCTTTGAATTTTTTTTTTTCCCTTGGGTGAATTTGCATGCCACTCCATTGATTGCCTCCTCCTCTCTCGTGAAAAATGATGGAGCCATGTTTCATCACCTGTCACAATTCTTCCAAAGAATTCGTCTCCACCATTCTCGTACTGTTCCAAAAGTTCGTTCTGTACCGTTTTTCTTGTTTCTTTGTGAGCCACTGTCAACATCCTGGGATCAAACCTGGCACAAACCTTTTTTAACGCCAACACTTTCAATATTCTGCAAACACTTCCTTCCTCTATCCCAACGTAGCTTGACAATTCGTTCACTGTGATGCGTTGTCAGCAGTCACCAATTCGTTAACTCTCTGCACATTGTCTGGAGTGTGTGCGTACGAGGCCTGTCGCTGCGAGGACAATCCTCAATATTGCCGTGCCCGCTTTCATCACGTAACCTGCTTGCCCACCGACTGCGATCGACAGCAGCATCTCCATACACCTTTTTCAACCTCTTGTGGATGTTTCCCACTGTCTCGTTTTCACAGCACACGAATTCTATGACAGCACGTTGCTTCTGACGAACGTCAAGCGTAGCAGCCACCTTCAAGACATCCTGTGACGGCGCCACTCACGAGAACAGGTTGAACTAAGTTTGAAAACAAGCGGGAAGGATGTATCTACATACTGTAAAACTTTCACACATGCAGGATGCAAACTGTATTTTTAAAAAATAGTGTGCTTTTCTTTTGGAGTGACCCTCGTAGAAGGCGGTGAGTCGCGAGTTATGTTTAAAAAATAATATATCGTACGTACTTCGGGGCAGCCGATATCACACGGTATAATCATCAATGAGGTGATGTAAACAAATGTCAGATACATTAAAAACCTCCGTGAATGGTGGCCGTTATTCAAGTAAGAGGTAGTGTTACGCAATAGTAGCAAGATGTCTCCAGTGGGTGACTTAAATTTCTGTTCAGTGTGCTTAAGTTTTCTGATCCCAAAGATTCTGAGAACTTTAATTGCTTGGAAGCAATTAAAGGTCTCTACATAGAAAGTCAGGCAGCAGTTAGAGGGGTAAGACAAGGCTGCAACCTGTCTCCATTGTTGTTCATATTATTTATGGATCATATATTGAAAACAATAGACTCTCCGGGTGAGATTAAGATATGTGAACACAAAATAAGCAGTCTCGCATATGCGGATGACTTGGTTGTGATGGCAGATTCGATTGAAAGTTTGCAAAGTAACATTTCAGAGCTAGATCAGAAATGTAAGGACTATGGTATGAAGATTAGCATCTTCAAAACGAAAGTAATGTCAGTGGGAAAGAGATATAAACGGATTGAGTGCCAAATAGGAGGAACAAAGTTAGAACAGGTGGACGGTTCCAAGTACTTAGGATGATTATTCTCACAGGATAGCAACATAGTGAAAGAACTGGAAGCGAGGTGTAGCAAAGCTAATGCAGTGAGCGCTCAGCTACGATCTACTCTCTTCTGCAAGAAGGAAGTCAGTACCAAGATTAAGTTATCTGTGCACCGTTCAATTTTTCGACCAACTTTGTTGTATGGGAGCGAAAGCTTGGTGAATTCAGGTTACCTTATCAATAAGGTTGACGTTACGGATATGAAACTAGCTAGGATGAACGCAGGTACTAGTAGATGGGAACAATGGCAGGAAGGTGCCCATAATGAGGAAATCAAAGAAAAACTGGGAATGAGCTCTGTAGATGTAGCAGTCAGGGCGAACAAAATGGTTCAAATGGCTCTGAGCACTATGGGACTTAATTTCTAAGGCCATCAGTCCCCTAGAACTTAGAACTACTTAAACCTAACTAACCTAAGGACATCACACACGTCCATGCCCGAGGCAGGACTCGAACCTGCGGCCGTAGCGGTCTCGCGGTTCCAGACTGCAGCGCCCAGGGCGAACAAGCTTAGATGGTGGGGTCATGTTACACGCATGGGAGAAGCAAGGTTACCCAAGAGACACATGGGTTCAGCAGTAGAGGGTAGGAGAGTTGGAGTATACCAAGGAGAAGGTACCTGTATTCGGTTAAGAATGATTTTGAAGTAATAGGCTTAACATCAGAAGAGGCACCAATGTTAGCACTGAATAGGGGATCATGGAGGAATTTTTTAAGGGGGACTATGCTCTAGACTGAACGCTGAAAGGCATAATCAGTCTTAAATGATGATGATGACGATGATGATGATGACTCTGAGAACAACAGCATTGGCTTTAGTTCATACAACAGCTGAGTACTATTCAATTTTATGGTTCAATATTTTGCAAAAAAAAAGTGTCAGAAATCTTATGGGACTTCTATATGATCACTCTGCAATTCACATTTAAGTGCTTGGCATAGGTTTTGTCGAACCACAATCATACTATCTCTCTACCATTCCACTCCCGAACAGCTCGCGGGAAAAATGAACACCTAAACCTTTCTGGTCGAGCTCTGATTTCTCTTATTTTATTTTGATGATCATTCCTACCTATGTAGGTTGGGCCCAACAAAATATTTTCGCATTCGCAAGAGAAAGTTGGTGACTGAAATTTCGTAAATAGATCTCGCCGCGACGAAAAACGTCTTTGCTTTAATGACTTCCATCCCAACTCGCGTATCATATCTGCCACACTCTCTCCCCTATTACGTGATAATACAAAACAAGCGGAGCTTTTTTGCACCCTTTCGATGTCCTCCGTCAATCCCACCTGGTAAGGATCCCACACCGGACAGCAATATGCTAACAGAGGACGAACGAGTGTAGTGTAAGCTGTCTCTTTAGTGGACCTGTTGCATCTTCTAAGTGTCCTGCCAATGAAACGCAACCTTTGGCTCGCCTTCCACATAATATTATCTATGTGGTCTTTCCAACTGAAGTTGTTCGTAATTTTAACACCCAGGTACTTAGTTGAATTGACAGCCTTGAGTATTGTACTATTTATCGAGTAATCGGATTCCAACGGATTTCTTTTGGAACTCATGTGGATCACCTCACACTTCTCGTTATTTAGCGTCAACTACCACCTGCCACACCATACAGCAATCTTTTCTAAATCGCTTTGCAACTGATACTGGACTTCGGATGACCTTTTTTCTTTTTTGGTCATCAGTCTACTGACTGGTTTGATGCGGCCCGCCACAAATTCCTTTCTTGTGCTAACCTCTTCATCTCAGAGTAGCACTTGCAACCTACGTCCTCAATTATTTGCTTGACGTATTCCAATCTCTGTCTTCCTCTACAGTTTTTGCCCTCTACAGCTCCCTCTAGTACCATGGAAGTCATTCCCTCATGTCTTAGCTGATGTCCTATCATCCTGTCCCTTCTCCTTATCAGTGTTTTCACACGTTCCTTTCCTCTCCGATTCTGCGTAGAACCTCCTCATTCCTTACCTTATCAGTCCACCTAATTTTCAACATTCGTCTATAGCACCACATCTCAAATGCTTCGATTCTCTTCTGTTCCAGTTTTCCCACAGTCCATGTTTCACTACCATACAATGCTGTACTCCAGACGTACATCCTCAGAAATTTCTTCCTCAAATTAAGGCCGGTATTTGATATTAGTAGACTTCTCTTGGCCAGAAATGCCCTTTTTGCCATAGCGAGTCTGCTTTTGATGTCCTCCTTGTTCCGTCCGTCATTGGTTATTTTACTGCCTAGGTAGCAGAATTCCTTAACTTCATTGACTTCGTGACCATCAATCCTGATGTTAAGTTTCTCGCTGTTCTCATTTCTACTACTTCTCATTATCTTCGTCTTTCTCCGATTTACTCTCAAAACCATACTGTGTACTCATTAGATTGTTCATTCCGTTCAGCAGATCATTTAATTCTTCTTCACTTTCACTCAGGATAGCAATGTCATCAGCGAATCGTATCATTTCACCTTGTATTTTAATTCCACTCTTGAACCTTTCTTTTATTTCCATCATTGCTTCCCCGATGTACAGATTGAAGAGTAGGGGCGAAAGGCTACAGCCTTGTCTTACAGCCTTCTTAATACGAGCACTTCGTTCTTGATCGTCCACTCTTATTATTCCCTCTTGGTTGTTGTACATATTGTATATGACCCGTCTCTCCCTATAGCTTACCCCTACTTTTTTCAGAATCTCGAATAGCTTGCACCACTTTATATTGTCGAACGCTTTTTCCAGGTCGATAAATCCTATGAAAGTGCCTTGATTTTTCTTTAGCCTTGCTTCCATTATTAGCCGTAACGTCAGAATTGCCTCTCTCGTCCCTTTACTTTTCCTAGAGCCAAACTGATTGTCACCTAGCGCGTTCTCAATTTTCTTTTCCATTCTTCTGTATATTATTCTTGTAAGCAGCTTCGATGCATGAGCTGTTAAGCTGATTGTGCGATAATTCTCGCACTTGTCAGCTCTTGCCGTCTTCGGAATTGTGTGGATGATGCTTTTCCGAAAGTCAGATGGTATATCGCCAGACTCATATATTCTACACACCAACGTGAATAGTCGTTTTGTTGTCACTTCTCCCCAATGATTTTAGAAATTCTGATGGAATGTTATCTATCCCTTCTGCCTTATTTGACCGTAAGTCCTCCCAAGCTCTTTTAAATTCCGATTCTAATACTGGATCCCATATCTCTTCTAAATCGACTCCTGTTTCTTCTTCTATCACATCAGACAAATCTTCACCCTCATAGAGGCTTTCAATGTATTCTTTCCACCTATCTGCTCTCTCCTCTGCATTTAACAGTGAAATTCCCGTTGCACTCTTAATGTTACCACCGTTGCTTTTAATGTCAGCAAAGGTTGTTTTGACTTTCCTGTATGCTGAGTCTGTGCTTCCAACAATCATATCTTTTTCGATGTCTTCACATTTTTCCTGCAGCCATTTCGTCTTAGCTTCCCTGCACTTCCTATTTATTTCATTCCTCAGCGACTTGTATTTCTGTATTCCTGATTTTCCCGGAACATGTTTGTACTTCCTCCTTTCATCATTCAACTGAAGTATTTCTTCTGTTACCCATGGTTTCTTCGTAGCTACCTTCTTTGTACCTATGTTTTCTTTCCCAACTTCTGTGATGGCCCTTTTTAGAGATGTCCATTCCTCTTCAACTGTACTGCCTACTGCGCTATTCCTTATTGCTCTGTATCTATAGCGTTAGAGAACTTCAAACGTATTTCGTCATTCCTTAGTACTTCTGTATCCCACTTCTTTGCGTATTGATTCTTCCTGACTAATGTCTTGAACTTCAGCCTACTCTTCATCACTACTATATTGTGATCTGAGTCTATATCTGCTCCTGATGGTAAATTACAGCATCACCTGCGAACAACCTAAGAGAACTGCTCAGATTGTCACCCAGGTCATTTATATAGATTAGGAACAGCAGAGGTCCCAGGACGCTTCCCTGGGGAACACCTGATATCACTTCAGTTTTACTCGATGATTTGCCGTCTATTACTACGAACTGCGACCTTCCTGGCAGGAAATCACGAATCCAGTCGCACAACTGAGACGATACCGCATAGGCCCACAGCTTGATTAGAAGTCGCTTGTGAGGACCGGTGTCACAAGCTTTCCGGAAATCTAGAAATACGGAATCAACTTGAGATTCCCTGTCGTTAGCGGCCATTACTTCGTAAAGAGCTAGCTGTGTTGCACAAGAATGATGTTTTCTGAAACCATACTGATTACGTATCAATAGATAGACTTAACTGGTAAGGTCATCAGTCCCTAAGCTTACACACTACTTAACCTAAATTATCCTAAGGACAAACACACACACCCATGCCCGAGGGAGGACTCGAACCTCCGCCGGGACCAGCCGCACAGTCCATGACTGCAGCGCCTCAGACCGCTCGGCCAATATTTTGCACTCACACCTAGTGGACGCTCAGCTTCCAGCGTCCTTGTACTCTCATTCGTTATGGGCACGATTTACGGAACGTGGAATGAACTGGAAGTAGTAGTCAGACAGAGTGGTTACCCCCAGTGAGCATGAGCTGGTAGCAGACGCCGAGAGCGCCGCGGATGTCGTTCTCGGCGATCTCCCCGATGTAGACGGGCGCCGCGGTGGAGAAGGCGCCGCCGCAGAAGCCGGTGACGAAGCGGCCGACGAGCAGTGCTGCGGGGTGCCGGCAGAAGGCGAGCAGCAGCCAGCCGGCGACGAAGGGCGGCGCCGTGGCCAGCAGCGCGCGCCGCCGGCCCACGCGGTCCAGCAGCACGGCCGCCGCCAACATGGCCGCCAGGGCGCCCAGCGGCGTCACGCCGGCCAGCCACGACACCGTCTCGTCGGACAGGCCCTCTTTCGTCAGTGGCTTCACTGCCGGCGACATCCATCCCAGCACCGCGCCCAGCGAGAAGCCGCCCAGCGTCGCTGCAGAGAGTCACCAAACGTCAGCTTTCCCGCACGGCCAGAATTACGAGGCATTTTAATAAAATTCCGGAACATTGGTAATTTCGCGCCGATGGTGTGATAGAGTGCGTTTGGCATCCCTGCACACACCTGTGTAGCAACCGGAACTTCGAAACGTCCTGGCACATTAAAACTGTGTGCCGGACCGAGACTCGAACTTTCGCAGGCAAATGCTCTACCAACTGAGCTACCCAAGCACGACTCACGCCCCTTCCTCGCAGCTTTACTTCTGTCAGTACCTCGTCTCCTACCTTCCAAACTTTACAGAAGCTCTTCTGCGAACCGAACCTTAAAGCAAAGGTCCCGAATTCGAGTCTCGGTCCCGCACATAGTTTTAATCTGCCAGGAAGATTCATATCAGCGTACACTCCGCTGCAGAGTGAAAATCTCATTCTGGAAACATCCCCCAGGCTGTGTCTAGCCCATGTGTCAAATGTGTAACTACCGGAAGTTTGAAACTTCCTGCCAGATTAAAACTGTGTGCCGGACCGAGACTCGAACTCGGGACTTTGCCTTTCGTGGGCAAGTGCTCTACCAACTGAGCTACCCAAGCACGACTCACGCCCCGTCCTCACAGCTTTACTTCTGCCAATGCCTCATCTCCTACCGTCCAAACTTTACAGAAGCTCTTCTGCGAACCGAGCCTTAAGGCAAAGGACCCGAGTTCGAGTCTCGGTCCGGTACACAGTTTTAATCTGCCACGAAGTTTCATATCAGCGCACACTCCGCTGCAGAGTGAAAATCGTATTCTGGAAACATCCCCCAGGCTGTGGCTAAGCCATGTCTCCGCAATAAGCCGGCCGGAGTGGCCGTGCGGATCTAGGCGCTACAGTCTGGAACCGCGTGACCGCTACGGTCGCAGGTTCGAATCCTGCCTCGGGCATGGATGTGTGTGATGTCCTTAGGTTAGTTAGGTTTAAGTAGTTCTAAGTTCTAGGAGACTGATGACCACAGCAGTTAAGTCCCATAGTGCTCAGAGCCATTTGAACCATATTTTTCTGCGCAATATCCTTTCTTTCAGGAGTGCTAGTTCTGCAAGGTTCGCAGGAGAGCTTCTGCAAAGTTTGGAAGGTAGGAGGCAAGGTACTGGCAGATGTAAAGCTGTGAGGACGGGGCGTGAGTCGTGCATGGGTACCTCAGTTAGTAGAGCACTCGCCCACGAAAAGCAAAGGTCCCAAGTTCGAGCCTCAGTCCGGCACACAGTTTTAATCTTCCAGAAGTTTCATATCAGCGCATCAGCGCACATTCCGCTGCAGAGTGAAAATCTCATTCAGGAAACATCCCCCAGGCTGTGGCTAAGCCATGTCTCCGCAATATCCTTTCTTACAGGAGTCCTAGTTCTGCAAGGTTCACAGGAGCGCTTCTGCAAAGTTTGGAAGGTAGGAGACGAGGTACTGGCAGAAGTAAAGCTGTGAGGACGTGGAGTGAGTCGTGCTTGGGTAGCTCAGTTGGCGCCAGCACGGTAGCTCAGCGTGTTCGGGCAGAGGGCCGATTGTCCTCTGTAATAAAAAAAAAACGAGTAAAGGAATCAACGATCACCTTGAACGGATGTCATATGACGTTCGCCCAGACCAAACGAAAACGAACAATACCGAGCAAAAAATGCCGGCACGGTAGCTCAGCGTGTTCGGTCAGAGGGTTAGCAGACCTCTGTAATAAAAAAAACTGAGTTAATCGATCAACAACGAACTTAAACGAGTTTCTTACGACGTCCGCCCCGAGCAGATACAACGAACGAAGCGAAAAATAAAAGTTAGTAGAGCACTTGCGTGCGAAAGGCAAAAGTCCCGAGTTCGAGTCTCAGTTCAGCACACAGTTTTAATCTGCCAGGAAGTTTTATATCAGCGCACACTCCGCTGCAGAGTGAAAATCTCATTCTGGATACCGGAAGTTTCATTGTCGCATGTCGGTTAGTTGTTGTTCAGTGCTGTACTGAGTAGAACGTGGTGTCGCACAGTTTGAGAATTTCGAGGTGGCAAAGTTAGAGGAGCAACGCGCCTGCATTAACTTTTGCGTGAAACTCAGGAAAACTTTTACAGACACATGATGCTGGATGCCTACGATGGCGAGTGCTTAAGCCGTACTCGAGTTACAAATGGTTCACACTGTTTAAAAGTGACCAGACGGAAGTTAAAAGATGGCCCTCGTTCAGGACGCCCTTTGACGTCTACCAGCGACGCTCATGTCAGAAAAGTCAGCGAAATTGTAAGTGCCAATGGAAGACTGACTGTCCGAGAGATTGCAGAAGAAGCAATATTTCTGTGATCATGTCATGAAATCCTGATAAGCTTCTTGGAATGCATCGTGTCGTCACCAAGTTCGTCACACGGCTAATGAATCAAGACCAGGAAGGGCTTCTCCTTGCAATCTGTGAAAGGCTTTTGAATCACCCATATGTGAACTAGATGTTCATTAAGAAAATAATACATCTGTATATATACTCCGCTAGCCACCAAGCGGTGTGTTGCGGAGGGCACAATTCGCGCCAAAGTCATATCCCCCCCATCCCCCCACCCTCTTTCTGTTCCACTCGCGGATCGCGCGAGGGAAAAACGACTGCCTGAAGGTCTCAGTACAAGCTCTTATTTCCCTTATCTTTGAATGGTGATCATTGCGCGATTTGAAACTTGGTGCTAATAATATATGCTCTACATCCTCGGTGAAGATCGGATTTCGGAATTTCGTGAGCAACCCCTTCTGTTTAGCGCGCCGCCTATCTGCAAGTGTGTCCCACTTCAAACTTTCTATGAGATTTGTAACGCTCTCCCGATGGCTAAATGTACCATTTGTGATCAGGCATGAGTCTGCATTTATGATGTTGAGACCGAGATTCAGTCTTCGCAAAGCGTAGGGAAAGGTTCTCCAAGACAAAAAAAGCTCGTCAGGTCAAGTCAACTGTCAAAGCCATGCTGATAGTTTTCTTTGACTTTGAAAGATTAGTTCATCATCACTTCGGACCAAAGCGACAAGCTGTTAATCGATGGTACTACCGTGACCTATTGCGACGCCTGCGGGAAAATGAGAGAAGGAAGCGGTCTAAAATGTGACGAGACAATTTATGGGTCTCGCATCACGATAACGCACGCGCACATTCATCCCTGTTGGTGCCTCACTATTGCACAAAAACCGAAATCACTGTGCTAGCTCATTATTCGTATTCTCCAGACGTGGCCCCTGAGGACTTTATTTCAGAAGTTGAAAAGCCCGTCGAAATGACGAAGATTTGCAGCGATAGACGAGATAAAAAAAAAAATCGCAGACGGCGCTTCGCGCAATCCAGCAAGAGGCGTACCAAGATCGCTTCCGGAAGAGGAAATGGCGTTAGGAGCGGTGTATCAATTGTGGAGGAGTGTATTTCGAAGGAGACCATGCACAATCAGTATTTGTGGACAGTGTTCCGGAATGTTTTGTACAGACATCATATATCTCCATTTAAGTGAAGCAGAAAAGAAAACAGAGTTCCTTAACATCAAAGAAATTCTCATACCCATGAAGCCAGGTTACATGAAATGGGGAAATTAAGTATTAAATGAACACTCAGCTGTAAACAATGGCAAAGGGCAATCAAAGAGAAGCAGAATTATTGCCTTTAACACATATTGGTTGACAGTTTCACAATAGGCCAAGAAATGGCAGCTCTATCTCTAACTTCAGATTCTGAATAATGGCGACTTCGTCAGGATGTGTACACGTCAACAGTGGCAAATGCCATAAACGAGGTTGCTAGTAGCTATAACGTGTGCAGTGTGCCAGAAAAATGCTTTTCAGGGACGATTTGTACAAATCTGAAGATGATATTAATAGCTACAGTTCAGGTAAAGATCCTGACTATGTTCCTAAAAGCAAGTGTACTTCAAAAATTGTTGCTAGTCAGGTAAAGCGAATAATTTTGTAATCAGGTAAATAATTTTTGCCTCACTTACCATTACTTACTTCGATCTTCATGGCAGTGTGATGGTAGAAATATTAACGATCATCCTCAACACTGTGCTGAATCGTAGATTACTCTTGAGTTTGCTGTATTTAATTGTTTCAAAAAGTAGTAATGCAAATCTTTGCATCATAAATTGAAACAATGCAGACCTTTTAAATCTGCATTTTTAGCTGTTTCACAGAAATGTTTCGTTAACTCGGCAAATGTGTAAACATTGGTAAATCAAAGGCAGCCGATATTAAGTCCATTCAATTCGCAAGTAAACAATGTTAAGCAATCATTGACAAATTTTTAAGAATACAGTTCTGGACAGAATTTACGATTTTAAAAATATGCCTTTCCTCTAGAATAATTTGAAAACAATGACTTACCTGAATAAAAATATCACAATGGTTGTACTTGAAGTATCTTATTTATGAGAAGTTATTGGAACTTTAGTGTAAAATTTCTTGAAACAACCAACATGGCCCTTATCACTGTTTACAGCCGAGGTCTCATGTCAGAAGCACAATGGTGTGCATAAATAAGTTTTCTTCACTAGAAATACTCTCCTAACATCAAATACTGATGTTAGTAGAGGAGTAACTTGCTGAAACTGTATGTCTGGATAACAACATTCTATGGAAGTGAAATATGGACCACTGGAAGTTCAGGAGAAATGCAACTGATAGAACATGAAATGTGGTGCACTCAAAGTCTTCCATTTGCCTTCTATAATACTGAATTTACATGATCGATCCATTTCAAATCACTTCTCTACATTGTCCCTAAACATTTATACAACGTGACATGCCCAAGACGCCCACCAGTATCTTGTAATAAGATACTGATGGGTTCTTTCTCGTTGTAGGCTTTATTGGGCATTTATCCACATTTTAATACAGCTGTCATTCATTACACCAAGTAGGGAATTTGTGTACTTCCTTACAATTACCCAGTGACGATATTTTCCTGTAGACAATAACAATGTCAGCAAACAATTTGATATTGCAATTGAGCCCATCTGGAACCACATTCCCAGTCAGATATCTACATCTTCTGCAGACGTAGCACATTTAATTACAGATTTACAGTACAAAGAGAATCAAAGAGTATACGAAACAAGCACTGTGTCCAGGGGCGCAAAAATCCCAAAACTGTGTCCCTTAAACCAGTGTAGCGAAGCTGCTTGACCAGCCCTGTTTCTCCCTCACTCGCTTTTCGTTCATCCGGTCGTTCACACACTTGGCTTCAAGCAAGCGAGCATTCACCGAGTGCGACCATATCAGCGCGTGACCCTGTTACATGGCAACGATAGGTGCTGGTTACCTGTCTCACCACCGGGGTGCGAGGTGGTGCTGTGATTAAATAATGTACATTAAACTTCATTTTTGGGGTGGACACTATTTTTTCTTCTTCTTGTTTCGCATGGGTCTACTTTGGGCCACGCTTGTTCAACTGTTGGGCTTTGACCTTCGCTCAGTACTGTCGCATCCTCTGTCGGTGTAACTACTTCCTTTCTTCTGTCCAGGGGGTACCTTTTCTTCGGGTCTTTTCCTGAAATCCTCGGACTTCCTTCAGGGTATGCGTCACAGACTGTCTGTTCTGGAGATCAGTTATTCCCAATTCCTTAATGTCCTTCTCGCTTTGTGTCAGCCAAGTGGTGCGAACCTTCTTGTTTTTCCAAAAGGTGAACAGTCGGTTGGTCAACCTGTTTGGAAGCAATCTTGCAACATAGCTATAGAAAGCTACCCTTCTTTTTCTTGCACAGTCAGAGAGCCTCTCGATATGTTCGTAGAGCCCCGAGTTATGCGCCTTCAGAATTCGCCAGCTGCTTCTAGGGTCTTCCTGAAGATTCTTCTCTCTCTGACTTCCAATTTCTCCATCAAACCTCTCCGGTTCATAGAAAGACATTCCATGGTACACAGGGCTTCTGGTCGTATGACTCATGTGTAGTGCTTCAGTTTCAGGTTGCGTGACAGGCATTTCGCCGGTCGCGGTGGTCTAGCGGTTCTGGCGCTGCAGTCCGGAACCGTGGGACTGCTACAGTCGCAGGTTCGAATCCTGCCTCGGGCATGGGTGTGTGTGATGTCCTTAGGTTAGTTAGGTTTAAGTAGTTCTAAGTTCTAGAGGACTTATGACCTAAGATGTTCAGTCCCATAGTGCTCAGAGCCATTTGAACCAAACCATTTTGACAGGCATTTCTTGTTGTAGGTGTCCATAGTCAGTCGATAGGCTAGTTCCAATTTGTTGACTCTCATGAATAATGACGTTTCTTCTGATAAGTTGGGTTCAATCCATTCGACGAGATACTTAAATTTCTCAGTCCTTTTGATCTTTCCCTGGTCTAGTAACATCTCTTTGTGAGCATCTTTGATGTTGGTGAAGAACTCTTTTCTCCAGCGACACTTGAAGATCCGCTTTGGCTGCCTGTTTTCTGAGGCAGTTTACCTGCAGTGTTGCCATTTCAACAGAATCAGCATTTAGTGCCATGTCGTCTGCAAACGCCAGGCAATCTTCAATCACTCCTTCGTTCTTACGGCACAGGTAGACACTACTCTGGACACCCAAATTGGTCAGTTCTTTGCGCAATTCTCTCACAACCTTTTGGAGGACACAGTTGAAGAGAAGAGGGGAGAGTCCATCCCCTTGTCTCATTCCAGTTTTTATCTCGAAGCTTTTTGAGATCTCTCCTCTAAATTTGACCTCCAACTGGATGTTTGTCAAGGTTTCTAGAATGAGTCTGCGGGTTTTGTTGTCTGGTCCTAATTTGTTAAGGGTTCTCTATCAGCAGAGTCGTAGGCCTTCTTGAAATCAACAAAGGTAACAGCACTTTGCGGTTTCTCATCTTGGAGTATGCCAGTACCGTTTTAAGGTTGAGGAACTGTTCAGCACAGGATCTGGTTTTCCTGAAGCCTCCCTGATATTCTCCCAGTTGAATGTCCAGTTGATCTTCTGCCCTTGTTAGTAACGCCTTGGAGAGACTCTTGTATGTTACCGGGACAAGAGAAATTCCACGGTAGTTATTCAGATCGGTAACATCTCCCTTTTTGCGAAGGGGATGGATCGGAGTCGTGTTCCAATCAGGTGGCAATTTCTCTGTTTCCCAGATGTTCTGGATGATCTCGGTGACCTTGCCCACGACGTTTCTTCTAGCACATTTCTAAAGTTCGGCAGTGATAGAGTCCTCTCCAGTTGCCTTATTATTCTTGAGAAGTTGAATGATTTGTCGAACTTCTTCCAATGAAGGAGGCAGTGAGTCCGGGTTTGGTGTGGTTTGTTCGTAGTTGAAGTCTTCATTTGGTGGAGCACAGTTGAGTAGGTTTTTAACGTACTGAGTTAAGAGGTGGCAGCTGTCGTTGTCGTTTTAGATCAGTTTAATATACGTACATACATTTCAGGCATGCTACTGGTTAACGTAGCTTCCTTCACTCATGACACACTGATAAATTACAATGTAATGAACATTTAAAATTGACTACAATGATTTCTGCTGATTCTTGAGAAATTTTTTACAGAATGGTGAGTGAAAATAAATGCATGCAATATTATAACACTTTGTTATTCAAGTAAAAGACAGAATATACCAACACCTCTACGTTACTCAATGAAATCATTCCACAGTCTCAGTCCACCAAACATAATTGAGATCACTTAAATAAATGTCTTACCTTCAGTGGCATATAATAGACGTAATCGGATAGCTGCCTTATAACACTTGAAAAACAGAAAGTCGTCTCTAAATCGGAATAAGTCTCTAACTTCATAAAACCAGTAATGATGAATCCCAGCCCCATATGAGAACATTCTACGTCTACACATATTAAAGAATCTCTGTTTCTCCAACATAAGACATTGCAAATAATACACTGCATGGCGAAAAAGTGAAGCATTCAGACGATCTGATCTGACGGCAATGGAACTTCATACGGGTACACACCATAGGCGTGTAAATAAACTATTTGAGTTGAGATTTTTGTGTTCAGTTGAACGGCCACCAGAGTGTCTTACTGTTATTCATGTTTTGTGTATCACCAGGCCTGGCATAGTACATAAAGGGCGTGAGCAGCGTCAGAAGTTGAGTGATCACTCTGACTGACTCGAAGATGCAGTGTACTCGTTTTAAACAGCGTCATAACTACCTCAGGGGCCACACTGTGGGTCTCCGTTTGCTCGCTGTTGTTATATCTAGATTTGTGGGACTCTCAGTGTGACAGTGGTGGTGGAGTGCATGAGAACGAGAGGGCAGGCAATCTCGTCGTCAGGGTTACAGTCGACCATGTCTGACCACCACATCTGCAACTGCATCCGAAAACAACTAATGGACTCCCTGCAACACTGTGTCTCATCCCACACCATTAGTCTGGGACTAGCAGCAGATGGACAGGGAATTAGCGTCCCATGTGTAGGCTGCCGTTCACCACAACACAAAGAGCTGTGTTTCGATTGGTGTCGTGAGCGGGACGTATGGACTGCTGATGAATGTCGTCGCAATGTGTTCAGCAACGGATTGTGATTGTCCGCTACCTTGGGTGACCAACGTTGGCCAGTAAGGCAGCGGTCTTGGGAGAGGTTCCATTCCTGCAATGTTTTCAACAGGCGTAGCAGTGTTACATCTGTCGTCAAGATGTAGGGTACAATTAGGTATGACTTCAGGTTACGGTAGGTGGTGATTAAGGAAACTGAGGGCATAACGGTACGTGATAGACATCCTGCGACTTCACGTGTTAAATCTCATGCGACACTACTGGGCAGCCATATTTCAACATGACAATGCTCATCCACACATAGCATGTGTCTCTATGAACTGTCTGCGTTATGTTGAGGTACTCCTATGCCCTCAACATCCTTAGATCTGTCCCCGATAGAACATGTGTGGCAAATGCTCCAATGTTGACTCAGTCCCAGCGCGATTATGCAGGATACATAGAACGATTTATCACAGTGGTAGACTAGCTTGCCTCAAGAGAGGATCCAACGGCTTTATGATACCCATTCCAACCAGTGTGTGTATCCACGCCAGAAGGGTTGATGCGTCATACTAGTAACTGGGTCAATACTGCCAAGTTCTTTGTAAATTTTACTCGATTTCACAATCACTGAAATTACGTCACACATCCTATCAAACCGTGATTTCATTTCGTTTCGTCTCTCCCTTCTGGATGCTTCATTCTTTTTTTTTCAGGCAGTGTATTAAATACCACATTATGTGCTAGAAATTCGACAGTCTACAATGATAATTAGAACACTTTCTGAAGAGATTCGCTCTTTATCCGAAAACTTTTACGTCAAACTTCCTGACTCAGCTAACACATTAATTCATTAATTATCCACATATTACGCGTTATCGACGGTGTCTTCGTCATCGGCACCCGGAGGGCCGTACACATCTACGTGAGAGAAGGCACTCTTAAATCTCCTGCCAGCGCGCCGCGGGGCGAACGTCGCTCGCTGTGTTCCATCGGCTGGCGCCACACATCACCTCAGATAATTTCCATTGTTGGAAGACTAGTAGCAGCGCTCGTACCTTGATGCCAGCGAGATCGTAAATCCTAGGTCTCAATACAGTAATAATAAGTTCCATTTACCTGTACAAGTTTCACAAGCTAATACATGTTCAAAAATTGTTCAAAATGATATATACCAGGGTCAGGCTTTGTCGCCTATTCACTTTTCAGGGAACGTCTGATCCAGATGTTCACGAAATCTCAGTCCACGGTGAGGTGGAGCTCCATCATGCTGAAACCACAACCTTCGACGAAAAGCTAGAGTGTTATGTTCCAGGACCTGGATAGTATGCCTCGGACAAACACCCTGTACACTTCTCCATTTAAGTGGGGAGGAAGAAAAAAAGTGCTTTGTACGTAATAATTAACTATGCCTGCCACCACACTGACAATCTGTGTAGATGGTTCTTCACAACTGTAACGTGGGGACTTTCATCGGCCCAAACATGACTATTGTGACTATTTATATTGAGGATTCAAAGAAACTGGTGCACCTGCCTAATATCGTTTAGGGCCCCCACTAGTACGCAGAAGTGCCGCAACACGACGTGGCATGGACTCGACTAATATCTGAAGTAGTGCTGGAGGGAACTGACACCATGAGTCCTGCAGGGCTGTCCTCAAATCCGTAAGAGTACGAGGGGATGGAGGTCTCTTCTGAACAGCACGTTGCAAGGCATCCCAGATATGCTCCATAATGTTCATACCTGGGAAGTTTTTTTGGACAGCGGAAGTGTTTAAACTCGGAAGAGTATTCCTGGAGCCACTCTGTAGAAATTCTGGACTTATGGGGTGTCGCATTGTCCTGCTGGAATTGCTCAAGCCCGTCGTAATGCACAATCGATATGAATGGATGCAGGTGATCAGGAAGGATGCTTAGCTACGTGTCACCTGTCAGAATCGTATCTCGATGTATCAGGGGTCACATATCACTCCAACTACACACGCCCCACACCATTACAGAGCCTCCACCAGCTCGAACAGTCGCCTGCTGACATTCATAAGGTTGTCTCCATACACGTACACGTCGATACGCTCGACACAATTTGAAACGAGACTCGTCCGATCAGGAAACATGTTTCCATTCATCAACCATCCAATGTCGGTGTTGACAGGCCCAGACGAGACGTAAAGCTTTGTGTGCTGCAGTCATCAAGGGTACACGAGTTGGCCTTTGGGCTCCGAAAGCCCATATTGATGATGTTTCGCCTATATCGATGATGTTTCGTTGAATGCTTCGCACGTTGACACTTGTTGATGGCCCAGCACTGAAACATGCAACAATTTGCGGAAGGGTCGCACTTTTGTCACGCTGAACGATTCTCTTCAGTCGTCGCTGGTCCCGTTCTTGCAGGATCTCTTGCCGGCCGCAGCCATGTCGGAGATTTGATGTTTTACCAGATTCCTGATATTCACGTTACACTCGTGAAATCCCCACTTCATCGCCACCTCGGAGATGCTGTGTCCAATCTCTCGGGCCCCGACTGTAACACCGATCAACTGAGCCAGACACTTATTGTCTTATATAAGTGTTGCCGTCGGGAGCGCCGTATTCTGCCTGTTTACATACCTCTGTATTTGATTACGCATGCATGTACGAGTTTCTTTGGCACTTTAGTGTAATATTCCGCTGCGAGAGCCACTGGCTGAACGCGACTCAAGGTCTGAAGTCAGAATGAGTCAAAAACAAACACTTCCTGTGGACGGTACTGTGTAGATCCATTTCCCGTAATACTTGCCACACAGTACTCTGAGAAACATTCGTTTCACATGCAGCTGATCAAGTATTGATTGAAGGTCATGCGACCATTCAAGCAAGCACTGAGTCTTCTAAGCCGGGAGCCTGTGTAGTTCGTCGGCCTTCTCGGTCGTTATGTCGTACTACTACCAACTGTTCTTTTTTACTTGATATATGGAACCGTCTTGGAAACATGGTGTAAACTGGATGTCTTCTACACGGATATTTGTCCTGTACAACCTGTCTGCTTTTCTGCTGCTTCGATTTGTTTGCCCATACACGATAATTATGTCTGCGGATCCCAAAAAATGGCTCTGAGCACTATGGGACTTAACGTCTAAGGTCATCAGTCCCCTAGAACTTAGAACTACTTAAACCTAACTTACCTAAGGACATCACACACATCCATGCCCGAGGCAGGATTCGAACCTGCGATCGTAGCAGTCGCGCAGTTCCAGACTGTAGCGCCTTTAACCGCTTGGCCACTCCGGCCGGCTGCGGATCCCATCACTGGTGCAACCTCATTTGGTTAGGGTTGATTGACGTTAGTACTCCTACTTGTAAACACCGACTGCAGTCTACTATATTATGGGCATTGTGATACAATAACCCTGTGTTCACTAATCCCTCTATCGGTTTTGATTCTCGTTGTTAACTCAGGATTATTTGTTGCTAAGAGGTCAAGTGTGTTTTCACAACCGTTTACTATTCGCGTGGGCTCATGAACTACCTGCTCGAAACAATTTTCAGAGAATGCGTTTAGCACAATTTCGGATGGTATTTTATGTGTACCTCCGGAATTAAACATGTATTTTCGCCAACATATCGAGGGTAAATTAAAGTCACCACCAACTATTATTGTATGAGTCGGTTACGGGTTTGAAATCAAACTCAAGTTTTCTTTGAACCTTTCAGCAACTGTATCTTTTGAATTGGGACGTCGGTAAAAGGATCCTATTATTATTTTATTCCGGTTGCCAACAATGACCTCTGCCAATACTGACTCACAGGAAGTATCTACTTCAATTGGGCGACAAGTTAAACTACTTCTAACAGCAACAAATACGCCACCGCCAATCTTGTTTAGCCTATCCTTTCGGAACACCGTTAGGTTCTTCGCAAAAATTTCGGCTGAGTTTATATCCAGCTTTAGCCAGCTTTCACTGCCTATAACGATATGAGCATCGGTGCTTCCTATTAGCGCTTGGAGCTCTAGTACTTTCCCAACACAGACAACTGTTATACCAATGTTCCTGTATCTACGTTCTTCCTGTGCTCAGCCTGCACCCTTTGTGACTGAAGCCTTTCTTGTGTTTTCCCGAGACCCTCTAACATAAAAAACCACCAGTCCACGCCACACAGCCCCTGCTACCTATGTAGCCACCTCCTGCGTATAGTGGACACCTGACCTACTTAGCGGAACCCAAAACCCAACCACCCTTTGACGCAAGTCGAGGAATCTGCAGCCTACACGGCCGCAGAACCATCTGAGCCTCTGATTCAGATACTCCATTCGGCTCTGTACCAAGAGGTGTGCAATCGGTCCTGTCGACTATGCTGCAAATGGTAAGCTCTGCTTTCGTCTTGCAAGGCAAGACTGGCAGCCTTTACCACTTCTGCTAGCCGCTCGAAACCAGAAAGAATCTCTTCTTATCCAAAGTGACACACATCATTGGTACCGACGTGAGTAACCACCTGCAGTTAGCTGCACCCTGTGCTTTTCATGGCATCCAGGAGGACCCTTTCCACATCTGGAATGGCTCCACCCGGTATGCACAAGGAGTTCACATTGGGTTTCTTTCCCTTCTTGGCAGGCAAGTCCCTAAGGGGCCCCATAACGCGCCTAACGTTGGAGCTCCCAACTACCAATAATCCTACCCTCTGTGGTTGCCCGGATCTTGCCGGCTGAGTGGCTTCCTCTGAAACAGGACAGTCGACAGCATCTGGCTCAGCGACATTGACAGCCACAGACAGCACCTGGAACCTGTTTGTCACACAAACCGGGGAGGCCTTACGTGCGGCCGCTTGGGAAGTCCTTCGCCACCTGCTTCGCCCTGGACTGACCTCCCACTCGACCACAAGTGAGGGGTCAACCTCAGTGCGAGCAGTAACTGGGTTGGCCACCGGTGAGGACCTATCGGAGGACTCGGACGTGCTGGACGTCCGTTGGATCCTCACGGCCAGCCCACAACAGTGGTGCCCATCCACTGCAGCCTCAAATTGTGTAACCGAAGCCATCACAGCCTGAAGCTGAGAGTGAAGTGTCACCAACTCGGCTCGCATCCGCAGTCCCCGTCCATACTAAAGACCGTGGAAAATTAAACTATGCAGATAAACGCACTATCGGCACGTGCTGCGCAACTCTACTGTAGACCCTGACGAAAATGCAGGAACTGTGTCTAGTATTACGCAGATATTCAGAACCCTAATTACCGAAGCACTCATGTGAAACTAAATAATTCGCCCCTGATTAAGAGCTTGTAATAAGTCAAAAAATCGGTTTACTTTCCAACGCAAACGAAAACGCGAGAACTGTGACTATTAGATATTAAATTTACACGCAGAAACTCAAGAAACTAAACTGTTAAAGCACACAGATGATATAATAAAATTCGCTCCTGGTTAGGAACTCGTAAATGTCACAAAAGCGGTTACTTCCCTGTTGCTCTGTCTGTTTCGGTCGGCTGCTACTGCCTGACTGACTACTAAGCGACTGTAGTTGCTTTTCAGTTCCGCGATCGATTATCTTAATATCTGTCATTTCGACATTCGTATGACGATTGAAAGCAGGGACAGTGATACGATCTTCCGTGTTGAAGCAACTTCGGAAGACCGAATTCAGTATTTCGGCCTTCTCTCTGTTGTCTTCCGTTTCGGTGCCGGTGTGGTCGCTGGAGATTGAACAGATGATTTTGGCCCGCTTACTGATTTTACATACGACCAAAACGTCTTAGGTCGGTTAACAAGGTTTTGTTTTCAAAATCATTGAACGCTTGTCTCATTGCTCTCTTTACGCTCATTTTCGCTTCGTTCAGCTTTTGTGTGTCAGTTAGGTTTTCACTTCTCTTGAATCTGAGATGATGTGCTCTTTGTTTACGTAGCGCTTTTCTAACACGGCTATTAAACCATGGTGGATCTTTCCCATCCCTTAAAACCTTACTAGGGAGACACTTGTCTAGGGCATATTGTACGATGCCCCTGAATTTTTTCCATTTGTTCTCCACACCTTCGTCCTCATCACCGAATATTTGATGCTGACTGCTGAGATATTCTGAAATTTGTATCCTGTCACCCTTGCTGAGCAGTTACATCTTCCTACCTTTCTTAACATTCCTTGTAGGACCCGTCGTTATAGAAGCTGTCACAGCCTTATGAGCACTGATACCTTCCTCTACGTAAAATGATTCGGTTAAGTTCAGGTCTGTTTGTTGCCAAGATGTTATCCTCACGACTTGGATCCCTAACTATCTACACAAGATAATTTTCGGACAAGACATTCAGAACAATGCCACACGAATCCCGGTCTGGCACCAGTTTTGATGGCATGACACTCCCAATCTATACCTGGTAAGTTGAAGTCACCCCCTATTACAACGGCACGATCAGGTTCTGTTTGAAGCGCTCTACAATTATAGATCCTGACCCAGGTGGTCTATAAAAGCATTCGATCAACATTTTGGACAGTTCTTTGATACTCAGTTTCACCCAGATTAATTCACATTCGGAATCCGTGATAAACTCGCTAGATTTTATCGAATTTTTTACTGCAATAAACACGTCGCCACCATTGGCGGCTAACCTATTCTTACGATAAACATTCCAATCTGAAGTTAGTATTTCGTTGTCACTGACGTCTGGTTTGACCAGCTTTCTGTTCCCAATACTATCTGTGCATTATAACATTCAGTAAGCGACACTAAATCTGGGACGGTTCCTTAGATGCTCCTGCAGTTTACTAAAATCATATTAATGTTTTCTGTCTCTGATCTGCGAGGACCAAGATTCTCCGAAGTCGCTGCTGCTGATTTAACAGGCAAATCGTGTTTGCTCCCAAGAGAGGGGTCCTGTAACCTAAAAAATGCCCCATCTGCACGTCACACGTATTCCGCTACCCTAGTAGCCGCTTCCTGCGTGTAGTGCACGCCTGACCAATTCAGGGGAACCCTAGAATTCTGCGCCCGATAGCGAAGGTCGAGAGATTCTCATCTGATACCGTCGAAGAGTCGTCTGAGCCTCTGGTTTAGATCTTCCACTCTGCTCCAAATCAGAGGACCGCGATGAACCCTGGTACGATGCTACAAGTAGACAGCTGAGCCTGCACCCCGCGTGCGTAGCTAGTTGCCTTTACCAGCCAGGCCGCCGAAAGGAGCCGAGGATGGCCTCAGAACCCAAGCGGCACTCCTCATTCGTGGCAACCTGTACCAGTACATGCAGCCGATTGCAATCATTGCGCCCGTTAGCCGCCGGCATCACGGATGATACCTCCCGGCAAACATTCTGAATGCACTTTGGAATTCATTCCCGTCTTGCTTGTTATCTTCCTGAGGGTCTCCATTAGCCGCCTAACATTGGAGCTCCCAATGACAAGCATACCCATCCTCTGTACTTTTCCAGATTGGGCAGGAAAATCGACCGCTGCCCAACAGGAGAGGCATCCCGTGTCGGCTCAGATTTATCATCAACAATGGGCAGCACCTCGTACCTGTTGCTAAAACCTAGGGAGCCAGCCCCACGGCCAGCTCCCTCTTTCGCCTTCCGAAGCCACCACTGTCTGCCACTCTGGAATTAGGACGGACCGGTCAGATGTTGCTTATCAGAAGCCGCAGCGACGTCCGGGTCACCAGGGGATTCCAGTGGCACCAAAGGTGCCGCAGGTCTCGTCACCGGCGCCAACTTTGAGCATTAGCTATGAGCTTGTCGACGGTAACCAACGCAGCATCCAGCTGTGTTGACGGACAGCAGCCACCTCTCCTTGTATCCCTCACAACATGCACAGTCCCTAGCCATATCGTACTGTGTATAAAATAGATGTAAGGTCTCAAATGGCGCTATTGAGCTTGAAATGTATACGAAATACACCAAAGAAGAATAAAGTAACATTAAAAATTGCTGCGCAGATTTCTCACTGCACTCTGAGGTCGCAAGCTATTAAACAGAAATAAATTTCTCGGCTCAAGTTGATACCTTTTATTAGAAACCCTGTTTACCGAAAAGTTACTGCACGACATAAATATCAAACTAGAATGCACTGATCTAAATTGTATGCTGACTACTAGTACAAAACTAAAATTTACTGGCGTGACGGAGTTTCTGGCGACGGGAAAATTTACACTAGGGATCTGATGATGCCCCAAAAGGGTAAAATTCATCATTGACATAAAATAATTTCGCAATCGCAACTGTTTTCGTTCTGAAACACTAATTCCTGTCCTCTGTTTGTTCACCATCTCCAACACCCCTCTCATTTTGTTGGCAACCTTTTGTAAGATCTAGCATAATCGCCACTTTTCTACCTGACTTATATTTATACAGATCTTCAGAACTGGTTTCACCATTTGTAAACGAATTTTAATGAATCTAATTTAAAAACGTCATCAGAAGCAAGTACATATTCCGCGCTTCGACAGTATCAGTAGGAAACTCGACACATACCTGAGAGGGCCGCGAATACCTGAGGCAACCTCCTGCGTAGAGCAGACGGTCTCCCCATATCGCCGCTGGCTGCTGCCGCTCAGTCGCTGAAACAGGTGTATATCCAAGTCTTGATATCACAGTAAATGTGAGACCAAAAGCAGTGGAAAAGCTGCTGCTGCAGTTATTTGAGTGTGAAGTGTTAGTTTTATTATGTATCTTCAAAGTAGTTGTGACGCGTGTTGAGAAGTTTTTATTGCATTCCCTAGATACGATCAGTGGAGTCGTCTGCTGCGCCAACATCGGTTATGTTCCAGTGACATTCATCTACATCTGTTGTGTGAACAGAAAGAGAGGACACTGCAAGAACAACATCTGTTATACTCCGGAAATTCTCACTATGACCTCGTAACTCTCTCTAAAACGTCTCCTACCTTCTAGTTCTTTGGATTTCTTGCTTAATCTTCTGCCACTCCAAATGATTCTTTTCATACATTATTCTGAGACCCTTCGCTATTACGAAAGAAAGGTCATAGGTTGTTAGTGTTCAAATGAACATCTTCAGATTTATCGGAAATGAACACAGTATCTTTCGATCTGTTTTCATACTGCGCGAAGTTTCGAGACAATAATTGCAGCTGACAATAATTTCAAAATAATTGTGGCGACAAAGAAACTTACCGAGGTGTTATACTCTTCACTGGTAATTTGTGTTGGGAGAGACTGACAAACCAGACCGAAAGTATTCATTAGTACCTGGTAAGTGGATAGGTTTACCTGAGTTGCACTCTATATACGCTTCGCTATACGCTTTGCTCAGTATACCATTGACGTTTTTCAGTATATTTATTTTTCTAATTATAGGTTAAAAATCTGTATTTTAGTAATAATACGGCTCAGTATTATGAGAGGGTGAGTCAAATGAAAACCTTAAATTTGTAATAACAAATCGAAATTTCGCGTCGTTATCCTGTAAGTTGGTAAGCGTGCTACAAACAGCGTGCAGAACGGACTGTAGGTGGCAGCATAGTGCAGATGCACACATACCGTCTCAGTATCAGTATAAAGATGGCCGCCCCACTTGCGACTTGCACCAGGGAAGAGCAGCGTTCCGTTATTCGGTTTTTGCGTAGTGAAGATGTGAAACCTATTGAAATTCATCGACGAATGAACGTTCAGTACAGTGATGCATGTTTGTCACAGCAGCAAGTCTACGAATGGAGTAGGAAGTTCACAAATGGTGTGACTTCAGTGGAAGATGCTCCTCGTGCAGGTCAGGCACGAGTTGTGACTCCACAGAACATTGCAGCAGTTGAAGCCATAGTGAAGGAAAACCGCCGAGTGACACTGAATGACATTGCAGCATGTTTACAAATTATTCATTGGTCAGCACACCACATTGTACATGATGTGCTCCAGCTTCACAAAGTGTCTGCAACATGGGTGCCACGGCAGCTGACTCCTGAAATGAGAGAACGACGTGTTGATGCTTGTCAAGAATTCTTCGGCGCTTTGAACGAGAAGGTGATGGCTTCCTTGCAAGAATCGTTACTGGGGACGAAACCTGGGTTCACTTCCACCAATCGGAAACGAAGAGAGCGAGCAAGGAATGGCGCCATTCCTCATCACCAAAATGGAAGAAATTTCGAACAGAACCATCAGCAGAGAACGTTATGCCGGTCTCTTTTGGGACGAAAAAGGCGTCATTTTGGAGCATTACATGCCTAGAGGGACCACAGTCACCAGTGCATCATACACATATCTCCTAAAAAATCATCTGCAGCCTGCAATCAAATCAAAGCGACGTGGATTGCTGTCAGCAGGTAACCTTTTGCAACATGACAATGCAAGGCCTCTCACTGCCCGTAGAACAGTTGCAACAATCACAGACCTACATTTTGAGTGTCTTCCTCATCCACCACACTCACCAGACCCTGCCCCAAGTGATTTCCATGTGATTGGACCACTCAAAGACGCAATGAGAGGAAACAAGTTCCATTCTGATGAAGAGGTACGCCACGCGGTGCATGAGTGGTTGCGCGGACTACCAAAAGAACTTTTTTTTTCTAAAGGTATTTATGCACTTTGTAAGCACTGGAAGACTTGCATTGAGCGTGGGGGAGAGTATGTTGAAAAGTGATACAGCTTTGTACCACTTCTGCACAATAAATAATACTTTTAAAAAAATTTAAGGTTTTCATTTTACTCACCCTCGTATTAGGAAGTAACAGAACATAAAAGTACTTTCTTGGCGTCTTACTTTAAAGAAGAACTACAGCAATAACAGATTCCTTAAACTGACAACGCTCAGTTACATGCATTTCACTACATCTTCTCCACATTCACAGAGAATTGTATCGGCCGGAAGAAAGAAAGAGTGTCTTTCCCCCTCTACAGTATCAGATTAATTGTTCAGTTTATCAGTTTATTTCAAGGTTCCTTATTTCGATTTTTCTCTTACAAAAAATTTTCAAGGCTAGAATGTATCATACATTCACTATATCATTAATTTAGCCATACTGTCAAACGAGACATGGAAAAAAGCTTATACTTCTTATTTTCAGGATTACATTATTGTATTATACTTTTCATTATGAGTGCAGAACACTGAAAATCCACGATGGATAACACGTACGTGGTAACATTTTATCACGAAGTACAACTCCAGTTGAAATTTTCGTTCCAGGTGCCACCAAGTATTTGTTCCACTCGTACACGTTTCTACTATGAGTTTTTACTACCTATTTCAAAATTTGTTTTGCAATACGGTAATTTTTACTTGATTTTTAAGATCACCTTGCTCTTTCACCAACATACTCAAGGTATTCGCAACAGCATTGCACAAGAAGTAAAAGAATAAAGAAATATTTTTGGTGTTCCTTGATTCAATTAAAATTTAAGATGCTCCAATCATAAACTATAAAATTTTCAAACACATTGTCACTGACCATGTTATTTGTCTACAAATAACCATCTTATAAAAAGAGATCCTTTTTCTATTGTTGGCAAACTCGTAACTTAGTTTCATGAACGCACAATTCTATAATTCCTAAACTCTTATATTTATCACCTTTATATGGATACTATCCTCGCAAGCAACTCTTGATGCTCCTTGTCTTCAGTAGAAAGTTCTCACACAGAAATACCGAAACGATACTTTTAGATTTTTAGTTTCTAGACCTGCATATTCCTTGACGAACACCACACAGCGTGAAGGTCGATCCCAAACCAAATGAAGGTTTCTTATTCTACCTTCAGTGGTAGTCTAATCGTCTCGTCTGATTTAGTAACGTAATGTGAGTCTCCTTTTCTCTGGCCTTGTCACTTGTCAGTCAGACGGTACGCATGTTAATCTGGATTTGCCAGTGTCAGTGATAGGGCTTGGCAGGATGCCCTTCGTGTCACCAACCCCTCCCCTCCAGGATTAAATTTGAGTACCCCCAACCGTCTGCGTCTAACGTTACATAAAAAACTGTGAACGTTTTCGAGATATTTGTGAACCATGAAATTTGACGCGTGATGTTGATACTAGTGGTATGTGAGAAACAACTGAAAAACCATATCTAGGCTGGCCGACACATCGGGCCTCTCATCGGGTGGAATCGATCCGAAGCTGGGGCGCTTCCACGAATCCCGGAAGCGGCGAACAAATGCGCTCATCTACCTGGGTGAATCAGTAACATAATGTGAGTAAACGATTAAAAAACATTAAAACACAAAGTCATTGTTACATAATTTCTCGTAACGTCTGCCTGAAAAAGTTCGAACACATATACAGAAAAGGATAAGAGCTCACTTGTAGAAAAGTACAATACGCACCTGTGATGAAAAATTTTAATTCTTTTAGGGTAATGAAACTTATCACTTAAAAGTATGACATAAATCTGAAATTATTCAGCTTACAGTTTCCAACTACGAAATCTAGAAATGCAAAGATCTGAATGTTAATCTAATAAATTCTGCTTTGGGCACATTGCTGATAACCCATGCTGTTAGTATTATATACGAATGAAAACCTTTAGAACGTATTGCATTGTTATGATTCTGTGGAGATATGAGTAGGAGGGCAAAGGGCATTTGGGGACATGGAATGACAGCAAAAGGCTTTCGGCACCATCACAGCGAACTGATGTGTCCCCAACTTGGCGGCACTCCAGTCGTTGCATGGCCGCTACCACAACAATTTGAGGAAGTCTACGCTGGGCAGCGCTACAGTCGGTAGGCATTTTGTTCTCGTAGTTCCTTCTGTGTACCTCAGAGCAGCAATCTTGCTCTGATAGCGCAGTCTCTGGTACCTGTCCCACGATCTTCTTTTCATTGTTTACTTTATGTACCGCAGAGCCATCGTTTCTCTCTCTGCTAAGTTGACCTGCTTAACTCATTATTACTGTGAAAGCTCTGCAATATTATTGTGGCAGTGCTTTCTAAGTACCCAATGATTCACAATGTATAAATTGGTTAATAGCCGTCATGTAGCTTTCGAGGCTCACACAGGCTCCCATCCTTCGCTTGTGAAAGGCAAATTCTCAGTTTCGAGACCCGGTCGGGCACACAGATTTAATCTTCCAGGAAGTTTCAAATCAGCACTCACGCCTCTGCAGGGGTGAAATAACATCCCCGTGTTGCTTGGCGGTACTGTTTTTATACAGTATGAAATTATTGCTCTAGTATGGACGTTGGGTGCATTGTCGAAAGTGTTAAGAAAATTCTTTAAGTAGTCTGACGTACAGACAATATACTGTAGTACCTTTACTTCCTCGCGAAGTTTATAATTAACAACCGTTAACAGTTGCAATGTTATAAAAAAAAGAAAGGTATCAGTTCTTCGCTGTTAAATTTTCACGACAAAATGAAATTATTCTTGTACAGTGAGGTAAATTAACAAAACTCGTCGATAAAATGTTTTTGTTCTCGTTAATCACCTTGCTGGGACCGTGGTGGCCCAGTGGTAGGCTTTAACCCTGGGCGTCCCGTGTTCAAACCTGGCTAGGGGGCAGGGATTTTCCCTCGCTCTAGTTCTTACAGGATCGTCCCAGATAGTTTCAGTCTGTTGTCAAAATGAGTAAAGCGATCTTTCCCGGGGATGAAGGGCTGCCAGAGCGAAGGACTTATCAGCCCTGCCCCTGCTAGTGCCAGATCGAAAGGCTGCAACTGCCGGCAGTCATGACACTAATCCGATCATGGGATTGCACCACATACATCTCTTTACATTTTTAGTCACTCTGTTATCTACAAATGTTAAGCTATAAACGCACTTGTTCTGCTGTCCATCCCTTCCTCTCTCCTTCTACATACTATTTTACTTAGGGAAGTAATTTACAACCATTGCCGGTAGTCCATATACTGACATGCTTTAAAGGTGCCTGTGTAGTCTTCTGTTGCTTGTTATTGTACTGCTAAGAAGTATTTACTCTTTGCGTTGTTTCTCAATACTAATTTTTCTGTTTCTGTTTGGCTAGAATATCCAAACATCTTCGTAAGAAAATTCATTTTATTTGGCGCACCTCAAATTTAGTCTTATTGAAATGTTATTTAGAGCCAAACTTGAGAATAGAACTGTATCATGTTTTACAGATAACTTATCAGACTATAGTATGATCTTTGTACACTTCTCCTCTCAAAATCCGGAATGACTCTCCCATTACAATGTTCTAAATGTTTCATCAATGTACTTATTAAACATTATTGGTAAAATATATCGAAACAAAATTTTTGGTACCTTTTCGAACAATTTTTGGAGATTTACCTAACTTTTATTCCTTAAATCTGTTGTGACGATATGGAAGCGTAAGTTGCAATAAAACTTTTGCAGCTACTATACCGTACCGTATATTTCTTATACTGACCAACGGTTAGACCATTTTCGAAATACGACAATCTTGTAAATTTTAAATGTGTTAAGTGGATGAGCATTGAGACAAATGGGTATTATGTGGAAAATGTGAAATGTCCAACACCACTGTTCAATTATCGTATGCTTATTCAGAAAAAGAAACGGACGGTTTCTTTCATTACTCTGATAACAGAAAATACAGATCCGAAGAAATGTTTCAATAGAGCTTAAGTCAATTGACAGCAACAATTCGCCGAAATGAAGTCCAATTGACAGACTTGCACCAATTTATTATTAGTCTATTATTTTCACAACGTTCCATTTAGCGAAATATGTGTAAAAAATAATCTTACAGTGAAGAAGAGGGTCTGGTGCGTTTCGTTAAGTATAGACAAATTGTGGTTAAACACCTTTGTCCTCCTACAGTCTGAGAAACTAATCAAGAGGAACAGGCTGGGAAACCCACAGTCTAACATAAGATCTGAATCACGGTGGAACTTTCCATCTCTCATATATACGATGTGCTGCTTCATGCGAACAATGAGTACTAATTGTTCTCTCTAAGAATATTCTGGGATCCATGACGGACAAGAGGAGTTGTTTCGATTGAAGTCGAACAGCTTCGATCAGTATCGGCAGTTTTCACGATGCACCTTACCTAGCAGACGACATTTACTCACGTCATTGCGTTTACATAAATGGTTCAAATGGCTCTGAGCACTATGGGATTTAACATCTGAGGTCATCAGTCCCCTAGAACTTAGAACTACTTAAACCTAACTAAGCTAAGGACATCACACACATCCATACCCGAAGCAGGATTCGAACCTGCGACCGTAGTGGTCGCGCGGTTCCAGACTGAAGCGCCTAGAACCGCTCGGCCACACTGGCCGGCCTGCGTTTACATACCCGTAAAAGAAATTATGTCACTAGTTTTCAAGTAAGGGGATGTTGATGTTATTTGTACATAACCATAATCAAAGGACGACGTTAACACGAAAGCAATATGACTATAACAATGTCAGTGCACTAGCGCACGGTGTTGAAAGCTACCGAAAACGAGTTAATATTGGTCAAACGTCACACATTATCTTCCTACTTCTATTGTAACAACTACTCCCGTCAACCATCGCATAGAGGCTCTTCTCACAATGAACAATTAATAGAGACATTAACAAACTGTAAATTCATAAATTCTATCTCAGTTGGTGAAATACTGTGCCTCATTTCAAATTTGCACTTTTTGGGATTTGTTTGTCAGCTGAAAAGTTGGATATTACATTGATACGAAAGGAACATCATCCGTATATCCCAGGCCACGAATAGAAGTGTCGTAAATTAGAAATACATTTTTTGTATTAAAACTACTAGTCGACTTTATATCTGTACTTTCTCTTGAAGAAGCAAGTTATCGTTATAAGATAAGAGATTGAGCTCTAACGTCTGTAAGAGCAGTGTCTATTTGGCCCTCATTCGAATCGATGTACGCTAAAACACTATTCTTTAAATATGCGGAATATAGCTGCATCGTTTAGCAATTCACACAGTAATTGTATTTAACACTCTACACAGCACACCATATTCATCGATTTTAACAAAGAAAAAACGGTAAAAACCGTCGTGAAGAAAGTTTTGCGGTACTTACCTAACGCTTCGCCGATATATAATTAGTAGCCCAGCAAGTCACCGACATAAACTTGTACTGTTCTTTTAATTTTCTGGTTTCGATTCGTTAATCATTTTGCAGTCGAAAACATCGAATACTTTGCTTTTATTCTCCTCAGTTTTCCCATAGTATTTATTGTGAGAGATAGACGAAACGAGAAGAACGAGATACAGGACGCTTTCGAATATATTACTCTGTGGCGTTGGCGAAGCGTCGTCAATGTCTAGCGGAGCAATGTTTTAAAACGTCGTTCCCGAGTGCACTGTAACAATTTCTTTGTATCTCTTCTGCCTGCCAAATTCTGAGCCGCTCCTGTAACATTAAAGTAATTTGACAACACTTGATTTATCGCGGAAATGCGTATTCAGATGTCACAGATATATATATACAGTGGTGTCACAGTCTAACATGGTGCTATGGACTGTGGCTGTGGTGCTTCCTATGGAGGTAAAAATAAGGGGAGATGGCGCTACAAACTTAACGCTGTACTTTGTTTTAAAGCCAACGCCGCCATGTTAGACGCCCCAAAAAATTAGCAGACTATTGTTTACACAGAGATTGTCTACGATTGCTTTTTCTTCTCAATTTCTGTAATGTGTGCGTGACAGTTGTTTTAATTATTACATATTATAGTGTTTATGTAAATAACGTAGTGTCAGGAATGGATTTTAGAACGTTTTTCTGGTCTTAAGTGCGTATACGACGTATGTGTACTCGTAAATATAACTTGCTTTTTTGCTATACATTTCACACAACAAGAAAGTGAAGCATCTGCAAAGAAAAAATGCTTTTTTAATTCATACAACACATCTTTTATTGCATTTTCATCGATAGCTCATGGAGAGAGAACTCTAAAAATTGCGCTTGTTTGCTTACTGATACTGATTCTTACTCGTTATATTTTCAACTTTCAAATCATACATGCAATAAGCTCAATGTTCACGTTTGCAAAAAACTTACCTTCGTTTTCTTTGCCAGCCCATAAATGTGTGCAGAGTGGGGAAAAAAGAAAGATGCCCTATCATGCTTCGTGGATGTCAACAGCGTGAAAGATTCTTGAAATGTAGAAGCAATGGAACTGTGTGGAGGTATACCTCCATGCAGAACTAATTCTTATTTCATCAGACTGTCCGTGTGTTAATGGCACTGTAGTTTCCACATCTTCTTGCATTGAAATCTTACCCATAACGTATCATTCACTTCCTCTCAGTGTCACTTTTTCAGAAATAACCCACTACATTTTACTTTTGAATTTCATTTTGAGGTGTTCAAAGTATGTAAGCCTACACCTAGCTTTGTGATAAATCTGTAATAATACTAGTAATGCGATCAGTGTAATTCGAAATGATTGACTTATGAATACTGACTAATCGGGCGCCAAAGGATTACACCAACAGGAAACTCTTTACCCAATGAGAGCATGAGGCTAACTGAGCTATAATCCAGAGCGACAGTACAGAACACAAGAAATAAAAACATTGAACGTAAAGCCAGCGCCCCTGACGGCCGGGTGTGGAATGCTTTGACAGTCGCGATTCACGTGTTACACTCGAAAAACGCAACGCCTCTGGCGAACGGCGTAGAACTACCCTGACAGCCGCGATTCTGCTGTTGAACCATGTGACAATGCACCGTAGATACATTATACCAACACTTAAATCCTCCGATTAGCAGCTTTTGTGTCGGATATTAGAATTTTTCATTTCTAACACGATGCAGGGCCGGCCGCAGACATGCATTCATGAGATTTATTCGTAACTTATTTAATATTCTGCGACGTTCTTCTCTTTGTTGTGCTGTATTATATACGTATACGTAGTGTATATATGTTGTTATCTTTGAAAATGACTGGTGATCAATCTTTATCTACACTTGGATTCAGTAACTGTGGCGTCAGAGGAGCATAAAAGACCAAGCACGCTCTTTCGTCTTGGTCTTACATATCTGGTATTTCGTCAGTTGTCATTCACTTGTAGTTGTTGATAGGTGGACTGTGCAGTCGAGTGCCTCTTGGCTTAGATTAACGTTCGACGGACACTGAACAAAATTCTTGAGTTTACTTGTTGTATAAAATTTGATGGAGTTAGACAATTTGGCGAGTACCAGTTCCAGACCAAAAACTTCGTGCTAGACTTACAATTTTTTATGTGCTTTGCGATGATCGTTTTTAAACTGTGATATTTCGCTACAATAATTACCGATATTAGTGAATGATGAACGCGTTGGACTTTTTTCACTTTAGTTATTGTGTATAAAAAACGTTACCTTACACAGAAACTATAAGTGTGAACTTTCGAACTGCGATTCCGAGAATTATTGTGTTATTATATGAACTTCATTCGCGTGCGTTACTGTATTCAACGCTCTGCTCGCATTACATAACTACACACTTTGTACTGCTTGTACATAATTCATTATTGTTTTAGGTTTTATTTTCATTTTGAGGCCACAAATCTACGTCAGGCCACAGTTATCATTTGGCTGCAAATTGTGTTCAGTTAACACTTTCTTCGGTTTTAATTATGTTTGTCTGGTTTAGCCTACATCATTATCCTACGGAATTTAACCCAGTTAATTCAAATTCAAAAATCTTCAGTCATTCTGCTTACTGATTTGTCTACTATTTAATGGTTTGCGTAGTACTGTTATATTATACATTTGGGCTTAAAAGTGACGGACGACCACTCAGACATAACGACGATTCAGGCCAATAAATAAGTAGGTCCTGTACTGCCTACACCTATATCGGCTATTTTAAACCAAGGTGCGCTCGAAAGTACTGCCCCACAAATACACCAACAGAAACTGCAAATGATTCCAAGACATTATCATCAAAGCAACTTCAGTTTATCGAAATTAAGCGATGGATTTTGGCCAGTATTCATAGAATTGAGAGATTTAATGTGCACCCACACAGCATTAAATTTCACCAAATACAACCCGACTTCACTTTTGGTGTCTCGTTTAATTTCCTTGAAAATTGGTGTAAAGATTGCAGTGGGTCAAAACGGCAACGCGGTTGTCCTCCGACGCCTATCCATAAACCCAGACATCGACTTCGAGTTGCTGAGAGGAGTCTTCTTACTAGTCGACGATACTGTGCGCCAGGGATTGGATGAGTTCCACGACATCACATACCGCAGAGTGGCACAAGCCACACAGCACAATCTTGTTCTTCACAAGGTAATTTCGTCAGTACAATACGAGTGCCCTGCCACCTGTCTAAATGGCGGACGTTGGCTTCAGCAACTTTATTTTCCGTTTCATCGCCAAGTCGAAATGGATGGTGTACTACTCTCATATACAGAAGATGTAGCTGACACTGAACAAGTGGTCCCGAACTGCGACCGCTGCGTTCTGGATCAGGCAGCGCCTTAAAAGAGTTTCTCGCCGTGGCCTCATCAAGATATCATTAGGAGCTGGTGTGTATCAAATTTTTTCAGCACCATTCCAGAGATATACAGGGTTATTACAAATGATTGAAGCGATTTCACAGCTCTACAATAACTTTATTATTTGAGATATTTTCAAAATGCTTTGCACACACATACAAAAACTCAAAAAGTTTTTTTAGGCATTCACAAATGTTCGATATGTGCCCCTTTAGTGATTCGGCAGACATCAAGCCGATAATCAAGTTCCTCCCACACTCGGTGCAGCATGTCCCCATCAATGAGTTGGAAAGCATCGTTGATGCGAGCTCGCAGTTCTGGCACGATTCTTGGTAGAGGAGGTTTAAACACTGAATCTTTCACATAACCCCACAGAAAGAAATCGCATGGGGTTAAGTCGGGAGAGCGTGGGGGCCATGACATGAATTGCTGATCATGATCTCCACCACGACCGATCCATCGGTTTTCCAATCTCCTGTTTAAGAAATACCGAACATCATGATGGAAGTGCGGTGGAGCACCACACCGTTGAAAGATGAAGTCGGCGCTGTCGGTCTCCAGTTGTGGCATGAGCCAGTTTTCCGCGGGCTACGCGTGAAACTTGCCCGCACGTGTTCAACCGTTTCTTCGCTCACTGCAGGCCGACCCGTTGATTTCCCCTTACAGAGGCATCCAGAAGCTTTAAACTGCGCATACCATCGCCGAATGGAGTTAGCAGTTGGTGGATCTTTGTTGAACTTCGTCCTGAAGTCTCGTTGCACTGTTATGACTGACTGATGTGAGTGCATTTCAAGCACGACATACGCTTTCTCGGCTCCTGTCGCCATTTTGTCTCACTGCGCTCTCGAGCGCTCTGACGGCAGAAACCTGAAGTGCGGCTTCAGCTGAACAAAACTTTATGAGTTTTTCTACGTATCTGTAGTGTGTCGTGACCATATGTCAATGAATGGAGCTACAGTGAATTTATGAAATCGCTTCAATCATTTGTAATAGCCCTGTATATGGCTATAGGGGAAATATTATGCTCTCCTCAATTTCTTACACGTGGCCTGGATATCAAAATCTGCCGATTCGAGACCTCTCCACTAGTTTTGATATCAAGTAATAGTGCTGGACAATAGTCCAGCCACCCGACGATAGTTCAGGGCACCCGCCGTCCACTGACGAGGTAGACCTGTTGAGGAACAAGGGCCAACCACAGCACAATATCCTGCATCCACACCAGCGACTACAGAGCGCACGTCTGGGCCCACATGTTCGGTTGTATCCCCAGGTGAAGTCTGATTCAAACATCACATCTGGCGGCGCCACCACACACCCCCAGAAAACACCAGCACAGCCCCCATCCAGCTACAAATCACAAATGACGTGGCCTGTTTGCCATCTCGTATAGGCGATCCATTGTGTCCCCATCTTCCTTTCGTGTTGATACACTATTGGCCAGTAAAACTGCTACATCAAGAAGAAATGCAGATGATAAACGAGTATTCATTGGACAAATATATTATACCAGAACCGACAAGTCATTCCATTTTCACGCAATTTGGGTGCATACATCCTGAGAAATCTGTTCCAGAACAACCACCTCTGGCAGTAATAACGGCCTTGATACGCCTGGGCATTGAGTCAAACAGAGCTTGGATGGCGTGTACAGGTACAGCTGCCCATGCAGCTTCAACACGATACCACAGTTCAAGAGTAGTGACTGGCGGATTGTGACGAGCCAGTTGCTCGTCCGCCATTGACCAGATGTTTTCAATTGGTGAACGATTGGAGAATGTGCTGGCCAGGGCAGCAGTCGAACATTTTCTGTATCCAGAAAGGCCCATAAAGGACCTGCAACATGCGGTCGTGCATTATCCTGCAGAAATGTAGGGTTTCGCAGGGATCGAATCAAGGGTAGAGCCACGGGTCGTAACACATCTGAAATGTAACGTCGACTGTTGAAAGTGCCGTCAATGCGAACAAGAGGTGACCGAGACATGTAACCAATGGACCCCATACCATCACGCCGGGTGATACGCCAGTATGGCGATGACGAATACACGCTTCCAATGTGCGTTCACCGCGATGTCGCCAAACACGGATGCGACCATCATGATGTAAACAGAACCTGTATTCATCCGAAAAAATGACGTTTTGCCATTCGTGCACTCAGGTTCGTCGTTGAGTGCCTGTGATGCAGCATCAAGGGTAACCGCAGCCGGTCTCCGAGCTGATAGTCGATGCTGCTGCAAACGTCGTTCGTGCAGATGGTTGTTGTCTTGCAAACATCCCCATCTGTTGACTCAGGGATCGAGACGTGGCTGCACGATTCGTTACAGCCATGCGGATAAGATGCCTGTCATCTCGACTGCTAGTGATACGAGGTCGTTGGGATCCAGCACGGCGTTCCGTGTTACCCTCCTGAACCCACCGGTTCCATATTCTGCTAACAGTCATTGGATCTCGACCAAAGCGAGCAGCAATGTCGCGATACGATAAACCACAATCGCGATAGGCTACAATCCGACCTTTATCAAAGACGGAAACGTGATGGTACGCATTTCTCCTCCTTACACATGACAACAACGTTTCACCAGGCAACGCCGTTCAACTGCTGTTTGTGTATGAGAAATCGGTTGGAAACTTTCCTCATGTCAGCACGTTGTAGGTGTCGCCACCGGCGTCACTCTTAAGTGAATGGTCTGAAAAGCTAATCATTTGCATATCACAGCATCTTCTTCCTGTCGGTTAAATTTCGCTTCTATAGCATGTCATCTTCGTGTTGTAGAAAATTTAATGGCCCGTAGTCTATGATCGGCGCCTGCATCATAGTTCTGCGAGCAGACGTATCCCTGGACCACATACGGATCCCTCTGAAAACGGACACAGGGCATCTTGCCACAGCCGACCCTGGGCTCATAACAGTGGAGGAATCATTGAGATGCCAGCAACAGGGTTGGATATACTAAATACCCAGCCACCACGCCATGACGTGTTGTCTCCCTGACTCCTTGGCACCTCTTCTGTCCATATGTCACCGGTCGAGAAATTACCACAGACAGACCATATCTCCATTGGTGATATTGAGGGGGAGGATCTTATACCTGAATTGACAGTGATATCGAAATGGACACGGCCAATGTCAAACGGATTGTGCCTTTGTCGATTCACAAAATCAGCACTTATCGCACCCTCCAGAATCCCACCTGGTGCGTGAAATGGGCAGAAGGAGTTCCGTTCAAATATCCAACTGCAAAAACTATCAGATTGAGTCACTGTATTTTATGCAGTTTAATAGTTCACATAATTACTGTCTCTCGACAACAATTCTGGTAGACTGTTTGGATAAAGCATTCCATACCGTTGAACTGTTTACGCTGTCTTAGAGCAACTTCGGCACTGTTGCCGTAGCAACATTGAGTCGTCGCGACGGTTCCTTATCTGTTCTTCTCTGCTTTTCGTAGTCGTATGTGTTTATGGCGTCACATTTTCCTCTGTGTATAGATTCTCCTTGTGAAGCAACTCGTCTAATGGTGCAGCGAAGGGGCGGCGGAATGCGGAGGGAGCCATTACAATGAGTTCAAGCGAACAGCTGGGTACAGCGGAGCAGCACGATTAGCAGACCGCACTACGAGCGGCAGCTACACTACTGGCCATTAAAATTGCTACACCACGAAGATGACGTGCTACAGACGCAAAATTTAACCGACAGGAAAAAATGCTGTGATATGCAAATGATTGGCTTTTCAGAACATTCACACAAGGTTGGCGCCGCCGGTGACACCTACAACGTGCTGACATGAGGAAAGTTTCCAACCGATTTCTCATACACAAACTGCAGTTGACCGGCGATGCCTGGTGAAACGTTGTTGTCATGCCTCGTGTAAGGAGGAGAAATGCGTACCATCACGTTTCCGACTTTGATAAATGTCGGATTGTAGCCTATCGCGACTGCGGTTTATCGTATCGCGACATTGCTGCTCGCGTTGGTCGAGATCCAATGACTGTTAGCAGAATATGGAATCGGTGGGTTCAGGAGAGTAATACGGAACGCCGTGCTGCATCCCAACGGCCTCACTAGCAGTCGAGATGACAGGAATCTTATCCGCATGGCTGTAACGGATCGTGCAGCCACGTCTAGATCCCTGAGTCAACAGATGGGGACGTTTGCAAGACAACAACCATCTGCACGAACAGTTCGACGACCTCTGCAGCAGCATGGACTATCAGCTCGGAGACCATGGCTGCGGTTACCCTTGACGCTGCATCACAGCCAGGAGCGCCCGCGATGGTGTAGTCAACGACGAACCTGGGTGCACGAATGGCAAAACGTCATTTTTTTCGATTAATCCAGGTTGTGTTTACAGCATCATGATGGTCGCATCCGTGTTTGGCACCATCGAGGTGAACGCACATTGGAAGCGTGTATTCGTCATCGCCATACTGGCGTATCACCCGGCGTGATGGTATGGGGTCCATTGGTTACACGTCTCGGTCACCTCTTGTTCGCATTGACGGCACTTTGAACAGTGGACATTACATTTCAGATGTGTTACGGCCCGTGGCTCTACCCTTCATCCGATCACTGCGAAACCCTACATTTCAGCAGGATAATGCACGACCGCATGTTGCAGGCCCCGTACGGGCCTTTCTGAATACAGGAAATGTTCGACTGCTGCCCTGGCCAGCATATTCTCCAGATCTCTCACCAATCGAAAACGTCTGGTCAATGGTGGCCGAGCAACTAGCTCGTCACAAGACGCCAGTCACTACTCTTGATGAACTGTGGTATCGTGTTGAAGTTGAATAGGCAGCTGTACCTGTACACGCCATCTAAGCTCCGTTTGACTCAGTGCCCAGTGGTATCAAGGCCGTTATTACGGCCAGAGGTGGTTGTTCTGGGTACTAATTTCTCTGGATCTATGCACCCAAATTTCATGAAAATGTAGTCACATCTCAGTTCTAGTATAATATATTTGTCCAATGAATACACGTTTATCATCTGCATTTCTTCTTGGTGTATCAATTTTAATGGTCAGTAGTGTATATTTCTCGGATGCTTGTTTTAGTCACGGCCTTAACGTTTCTCGCCTGCTGCAATTTGTGAGGAGATGGCGTCCTGTTGTATGTATTCCATTCGTCTTGACGTCCGTTGGTTTGTGATTCAGACGACTAGATATTTAATGTTATTTAATATTCGGCTTACCTTTGTCTTTTGCTCCTTCCATGCACTGTGGTCGTACTACGACAGCTTCTGACTTTGCCTGGTGTTGGTGGCTTGATGAAGGGCTGAATTTAATGTGGTTATGACTGAGACCCCCCTTTTTACGAGATTTAAAGATAACTTGCAACTCTTGGTATGTTGTTTTAGAGGCTTCATTCATAATTGTTAAACCGCTTCTTTGGCCCTGACTTATTGAGTACCCTTGGTCAACAGTACTGACTTGCCTCAGCTCGCGGCCGACTTCTCTACGCTTCACGGGCGCAGAGCCCTGTTGATGTTACACGCCGCCTTATTGTTCGTTAACTTGTCTCGCGGCGCGGGGGACTGGCCTAACCGCAGTAATTCAGGCCATCTGTTGGAACGAGCAACTTAAGTTCTTATTCTAATCTGTACCTTTCCCTCACAACATCTTGTTTATTAGATTTAAGTAACTGTACTGTACCAACTTTCTCTCAACCATTAGGGATTCATAGTTTATTCGAAGATGTTTCTTTAAATGGCTTCAGCTTGACCTGCTATTGTACTGCTTTCATCTTGTATCCTCTAGAGGCACTTAGTGTTTTTTTTTTTTTAAGTTGAAAAAAGGGGAAGGAAATGTTCTGTTTTAGCAGTATATTTGCGTCTTTTCTTGGTATAAGGAACTGTTAATGTTACAATGATATTATAACTAGTGGACTTTTATGAAATTCTGATTGTACTATAAATTGTGACAGTTTCTGCCTTCAGCAACACTGCTAGGTCAAATGCAGACTGAATGTGGGAATAGGCCCTGAGGCTTCATTTTTACCACTTTCGTAATGTTTCTTTATCGTGGTTATAGCTCTGTTATACATTTTGACATATTTGCCCTTAGGCTGTTGTTTCTTAAGAGAGAGTCTGATTATTACTGTGTTAATATTATTTCTTATTTGCATAAATGTAATCAAACGTCTAATAACATTACTACTCTGGGTTGCCCCCACACGTTTCCTTATCCCTTCCATCCTGTGTAAAGTGGTTATCAAAGGTTAGTGTTGCTATCTCTATGGATGTAAAATGAAGTTTAAAGTTCAACATCCTGTTGAAAATAAGGTTATTATACTTTTTCCAGTTCCCATCTTAAGACGCACAAACCAAAAAAGACTCTGCATTTACATTGCTGTACTAGTTTTGAACCCAGAGTACCTAGGAAACGAATTCAGTGTCTTAGACTCCTTTTCTTTGAATGATCTAGGTAACTGACTTCTTTGTTACATGAGTTGCTAACTTCAGTCTTAATATGCGTACTTATTGAATACATATGAATGTGAAGCACTGTTGAGCGGAATCATTAAAAACATGAAATAGTTTCTGTGGAACAAATATCCTTCAGCATTTAAATTGTTGGTGTTATTTACCCTCGCTTAGTAATATACTGAATTTGTACTTACATCACTGGAACTTCAGTGTCCATTGTCATAGATCAAAAGCTATAAATTAATGTCTGATTAGAATCTTTAGCCCGCATCTCGTGGTCGTGCGGTAGCGTTCTCGCTTCCCACGCCCGGGTTCCCGGGTTCGATTCCCGGCGGGGTCAGGGATTTTCTCTGCCTCGTGATGGCTGGGTGTTGTGTGCTGTCCTTAGGTTAGTTAGGTTTAAGTAGTTCTAAGTTCTATGGGACTTACGACCACAGCAGTTGAGTCCCATAGTGCTCAGAGCCATTTGAACCATTTAGAATATTTAATCTGATTTGTTAATTCTTCTAGTAGTTTTTATGAATGACAGAGCTCATAGAACATATAGATATACTTTTATTTAGTCACAAAGTCGTATCATTATAATTTTGAATTCATCACTTTCTAACAATACATTGAATTATTGAAAGGATAAATTCTATAGCAGTTCTTAGTGAAGAAAGCTTAACCATTATACTCTATTACTGAAAATGACTAGATCTAGTAGCTTTTCCATCCGCCGACAGCAATACTTAGGGATCTGTCAACATGGGGTTGCAACTGGTATAAAATATGGACCTTTAAACCATTATTCACTATTTTTTGCCAATAGAGCAATTAGCAATACAGTGACGTATGAAGTAAGACATGTTGCTGTAATTATCGTTTGGCTATAGGCACGAGTCTGGTTATCCTAGTTGCAACTGTTTGCTGCGTGTGCCACAAATTCCTCGTTTATTAGGAGCGCGGAAAAAACTTTGTTGTCTGACACAACCAATATTTGTAATCTCGTCACATGGCTTTTTGTTTTAAATTTTGTTTCGAGAGATTGGCTATCCTAGTTACGATTATTCGCCGAAGTTTTACTCTCGCAGCTGTCGTGATCCAGACAACAATCATAAACGACGACGAAGAATGGGTAGCGCTTCTGCAGCTGAGTGCGAGGAATGGCGGCACTCCATTCAAATCTCTGTGTAGTGTCTTCGTCGCTGTTGCCACACTTCCTTGGGAAGTTGCATGACGAGGGTGCATATTCCTTAACGGCTAACAGGAAGTGAAATGCTTTAAGTATATTGATGAGATTTTCCTCTTTAATCAATAGACGACAAATAGAGATTTGAGTAACGTATTTGCATTGGTAGTAAATGTTTTTATTAAAGGAAAGGAGTTTCTCCGAACATATATACATACAGGCATTTAACAACATCGGTTATTCGAGACGGATTTAGTGATTTAAATAAGAAGAAAAAAAGATGTAATATTTACATGGATGCATACATACGTTTGGCAAAAGTAAGTCCTTGCGTACATCATTTTTTCGTTGTTTTGCTTTGAACGCATATTAAAATACGGGTTAGTACCTCCCATACCGGACGCACATTTGAAAATATTGTTGCAATTAGCACTGATGTGTAATAATTAAAAGGAAATACTTGGGGCGTCAATTATATAAAGGACATAACAGCACATTCTGCTCATCCGTTGTTTCCAATGGCACCCAAAGGTTTGGGATGCTAGAGACTAACACTGTAAGTGTTGCCTACACTACAAACAGTTTACATATCTAACATAAACTAAAATGACAAACACTTTGATTGCGCTGAACCTTAGCGAGTAGTGGACGTGTTTGCAGGAGAATTTGAAGATCGCTTCTTATTTAATGCCTCGGTTTGGTGGCATCTGTTGTTGATAATACACGTAATTCTTGCGGATATTCAGTTATTCTTGAGCACATATTGGAAGAGGAATAACACAGCAGATATAGCTGACAGCTGCTAGTAAAAACTCAGAGGTGTTCAATGGATCCGATTACTAGCAACTGCCTATTCGACAGAATTCCGCGATAAAGGAACAGTGTCCTGAAATTGCCCTTATGAAAGGTGGTAAGATATATTGGAACCAGAAGTCGTACTAAATTTCAAGAGGTATTAACTATGGAACAATCGTGGAGGTAATATAATTTCAATACATACCCATTGCAGAAAACTAACATCTTACCACGTTTGTCTACTTATAATTGCAAGCAACTGTACAAAATAAACGCCTTTGTTCGAAAAAGTGCCACCTGTGGCTAATATTTCTTTTAATGACTTTGCTAGGAACTTGTTAGCCGAGAAATGATAGTTTGCGAAAATCGAAATCAGCACGATTTCTCAAGAGTGCTCTAGTAACCATTTCTTGCTAAAACAATGTGCAACATTTTGCTTCGAGCATTATTTGAACAGTTTCCGAATATACCAGTAACATCTTTTTTTCCGGGCGGGAAGGAGCGCCGGTCCCAGGCACGAATCCGCCCGGCGGACTTGTGTCGAGGTCCGGTGAGCCGGCCAGTCTGTGGATGGTTTTTAGGCGGTTTTCCATCTGCCTCGGCAAATGCAGGCTGGTTCCCCTTATTCCGCCTCAACTACACTACGTCGGCGATTGCTGCGCAAACAAGTTCTCCACGTACGCGTACACCACCATTACTCTACCACGCAAACATAGGGGCTACACTCGTCTGGTGTGAGACGTTCCCTGGGGGTCCACCGGGGGCCGAACAGCACAATAACCCTGGGTTCGGTGTGGGGCGGCGAAGGGGTGAGGTGGACTGCGGTAGTCGCCGTGGGGTTGCGGACCACTGCGGCTGCGGCGGGGACGGAGCCCCTCCGTCGTTTCTATGTCCGCGGTTAACATAACATAACATAACGTCTTTCTATTAAAGCTACTAACAGGTTTGTCTCAATAACGTACTCTGCAGTGGCTTCCGAGACATTTAAGTAGATTTAGATGAGAGATACGTAACGAAGGTGCATGAAGAGATACATTAAAAGCAATGAAAATTAAAAAATTAACAAAGAGAATAGATACCTGTTACTGACGTGTATAGGTAAATTTTGGATGAAGATGAACCTGTCAGGCCATGCGTTGAGGCGCCATGCATCTTATTTTGTTTGTTGTTTTCGTTCTCCGCCAGAGCTTCTCACGATGACTTTTTGTAAGAAGACTTGATTTCGAAGGAAATGCACAGTAACTATTTGAAGCATGTGAATCACAGTATTTCTATTCACAGTCATCGGGAATGTTACGTCACAAATGCAAAAGAAGACAAACGGACCGAGCGGGGTGGCGCAGTGGTTAGACACTGGACTCGCATTCGGGAGGACGACGGTTCAATCCCGCGTCCGGCCATCCTGATTTAGGTTTTCCGTGATTTCCCTAAATCACTCCAGGCAAATGCCGGGACGGTTCCTCTGAAAGGGCACGGCCGACTTCCTTCCCAATCCTTCCCTAATCCGATGAGACCGATGACCACGCTGTCTGGTCTCCTTCCCCAAACCAACCAACCAACCAAACGGAGGTTACAACATATTTATGATCCGGCTAGGTTGATCTTTAGATCTCTAGAGGTAAGAAAAATTTAAAAAAAAAGAAAAACATAGCGTGACATGAGATACACAGTATTTCTATTAGTCCATATGTAAAACCTGATGCATTAAAATGTACCTGGTGTAATAGCTGCTTTGGCCGAGTTGCGTCTTTTTATGACTAGTTATTTTATTTTTCTTAACAATGAGCATCTGAACCTATATCGATGAAACTTAAACAGCCATAACGTTAGGGATATAATAGCTCTACAGGGTGAAGGTTGTAGGGGACATAAAAACAAATATTTTTCCCTATGTCGTTTTTTCCTATGAGGAGTATTTAAACTGGTAGAGGAAGATTTCTCTGGTCGCAAATTAATTAAACCAACAAACACTTTTCCATTTTTTTATGACCAAGAGACAACACATTAACACAACCCAATTTCAGTTACATTAGATTTTCAAAAATGCCATCATTGACACGTAAACAAAGGTTACACCGTCCGATCATGTTCTGTCTTACACGTTCAGAAGCCCCAGGAGTATCTTCAATTGTTCCTGCTGCTGCTACTATCCGGGCAACCAGATCCTCTTCTGATGCAACAGGAGTTGTGTCAACAGGGTTGGCATCTAGCCCCACACAAAAAAAGTCTAGAGGGGACATATCTGGGGATCGAGCAGACCATGGTACAGGACCACCTCTGCCAATCCACGTTTCTGGGAACCGTCGGTCCAGGAATCGACGCACACGACAACCGAAATGTGCCGGTACCCCGTCATGTTGGAACAACATGCGTTATCCTGTAGGGAGCGGGACGTCTTCCAGCAATTCTGGCAATGCTCTGGCGAGAAAATTGTAATAGTGCCTGCCATTTAATGGTCTAGGTAGCAGATACGGTTCAATTAAACAGTCACCAACAACACCGACCTACACATTAACGAAGAACCGCACTGACTGAAGGATCCCGCTGCACATGCTGCAAGACAGCTTCCTCAAGTTGCAGCGTTCTTACCGTGCGACTGCGTCCCTGTCCAGGTAATCTGCTAAATGACCCGGTCTCACGCAGACGTTGGTACACAGCAGCAAAGGTCGTATGATGCGGGATACGGCGATTAGGATATTGTTGTTGATAAACTCGCTGTGCAGCTCGTCCGTTGTGGTGCGCTACGTAGTACGCACCAACCATATCAGTGTACTCACTCCAGGTGTATCGCTCCATTAGTAAACACAGACAATGCACTACTACACTGGTGGACAACAGTTGCCTACAACTGAAGAGCGTAATACGCCCTCTAACAACTGAAGATAGTAATACGGTGTCTAACAACTGACGAGCGTAATACTGCCTCCACCGGTTTAAATAAACCTCATAGGAAAAAATGACACTAGGGAGAAATATTTGTTTTGATGTCCCCTACATCCTCCCAGAATTTGTCGGTTTAAATACTTTTCACCCTGTAGACGAACAATAAAATGTGTTTTAAAATAATTCATTGTCAATATGCCAGTTTTGCGATAAAAAGGAGTGGGACCTGAGACAAAAGCAAATGAAGTACGGAAGCGGCGACTGGTCAGAGTTTGTCGTAGGGAAGATTTAAAAATTAAACTTATTATTCGCTGATGTTGTGAACTGGCTCTCGCATCCGATTACCGGGACAGGTATGCATCACGAAAGAGTTCATGACTTCCCCGAAAGTTCCTTCTGTATCTGCGCAAGTGGCTTGTTTCTGGTCTCGATGACGAAGAAGAAGATCCAGGTGGCAGCCACAAAACAGATGCCCGCGTACACCCAGAAGGTGATGGCAGTGCCGAAAGCGTCCACCAGGTTGGTGAACGTCTTGGAGACGATGAAGCAGAGGATCCAGTTGGCGCCACCGCAGATGGAGCTGGCGATGCCCTTGATCTCGCCGGGGAAGAGCTCGCCGATCATGGCCCAGGGCAATGGGCCGGTGCCCAGGGAGAAGGTGAGCAGGTAGGCGCACATGGCGAGCAATGGCAGCCAGCCGACGCCGGACACGGCCGCCGCGTTGTGCTGCTTGAGGTGGAAGTAGACGCCCAGCACCACCATGCACGCGCCCATGCCCGACAGCGACAGCACCAGCCACACGCGGCGGCCCGCGCGCTCCACCAGCAGGGTCGACAGCAGCGTCGACGCCACCTGAAACGTAAACATTCTGACACACCGCTCCCTGGTAGACCACTAACCAACAAGAGCGATACATGCACTACTGGACATTAAAACTGCAACATCATTGAGCCGTGGCAAAAACTGTTGTTTTGAAGAGCGCGCCACAGCGCGTTGTGTGAAGCAGTCGCCCTCCGTTTCTGGCGGTGGCACCGCTGTGGCAATCGCAGCTTTGGTGTCTCCCTCTGGTGGGAAAGGGGAAAGTTTGCCTGTTCACATGAATTTAAGGGGCCCTATGAGTTCGCCGGTCTCAACTCTGATCCTCACTCCCCCTCCTTTCCTCTGTCCTTTTCCTGGGCTCCCTCTCCCCCACATCCATCCTCTTTTTTCCCCACCTCCCCTCTCTCTGCCCCCTTCTCTCCCCCGAGTCCTTTTGCATTTCCCTCCTCTGCCTCTTCTCATTCCCTCTCGCGTCTGCCCTGCCCCTCTCCCCCCTTATGAGTCCTCTCCTTCCTTGGTTCCCCCCCACTTTTCGTTTTTTCCTCTCCTCCCTCCTTGTTTCTCCCTCTCCTCCAGGTCCCCCCCCACCCCCATCTGCCTTTGGCTCGGGAGTGTCATCTTTGTGCCGCCATTTTCGTGCAGTGTTTTACAGTGAGTGTTCCGTGTTGTGTCTTTTGGGAAGTGTTGCGAACGGCCATCATACTGTCGCTGGGTGTGATTTTTTATCTCTTGCGAACAGAAACCAGACTGTCGCCATGTTTTTTAATTGTGTGTCTACTATGTTACTTGTCTGATTCCTGTGTCTTTTATTAACATTGCCAACCCCTTTTGCTTTCTGTTTTAACTTTCCGCATTTTTCCGCCATTTTACACTTTAAGGCACCGTTTTATCGCCTGTTTCTTTTCTTCTTCCGTTTTTAAAAAAGTCTGTAGGCTGTAGAGCAGCGTACTAAGCTGCTGCCAGCCCGCCCCCTTCGGGTGGAATTGAAAATCAATAAAGAAAAAAAAAAGAAAACTCGCCAGTCGGTCAGTCTGGGTCAGTCTCTCGTCCCCAGCTTGCTAGTCTGTCTCTCGTCTGCATCTGTTAGGCAGTTAGTGTCTGTCTGTCGTTCGGAGTGCTAGTATGTCTGTCGTTCGGATCAACCTTTTCCACTCCGCCAGTAAGAGAACTCAGCGAGTGGTCGCCCGGTCGGTGCTTGGTTCCTGCATCTGAGTCTGCGCGTTAGGCCACCAGTCTGCTCGAGTTTGCTCGGGCAATGGTCATTGGTGGTTGGGTCGATCGGTTCGTAGGTCGCGCACTGAGACACAAGATGACTTGTCCGTCTTGAGCGTCGGCGCATGTGAGGTCGCCACGTCAGTCCACTGGGCCGCGCCGTATAGTGAGGGGTAGTGGCTTCGCGGTCGACACGAGAGCAACAGGAGTCAACCCACGACATCAGTCTGGCTGGGGCGAGCTGCGACGCCGTGAGACGGGAGATCGGTGCGCCTTCCTGCGTCCGTTGAAGCGGCTGGCAGCGGACGGTTCGAGAGAGCGATTTTGGGGTGCTGTCCAAGGTATTCTCGAGAAATCGCAGTTTATTAGAAGTTAAGTGATTGGTGGTATGTTCTTTGATTTACTCTTGTTGAATTCTACTTGTTTTCTTGGTGAGGTCACCATCCGTACGTTAGTAACTGCCTCTGTCATGTTTGTCGGATTTGGTGTGTTAACGAATTTATTGCTTGGAGTGTAACGGCCTAATACCTGAAATATGTTTTGATCTTTGGAAACTTCGATATTATTGCCCATGATCTTGAGAGGCGGTATCTGTGTACTGTAGAGCATCTTAACTATTGTTTGGCCAACATTGTAGAATTTTATATAAGATTGCATTTCATGGGATTTTATTTAAATGATCATTTTAGTATATAACGTTGGCACCCTTTCACAGTAAGACTTTTCTTAGAAGTTAAAATCAAGTTGTACCTTCGGTGGCAAGGTTAATTTTTTTATTGTTAGTGTTTTGTACCATTTCCATCCCTCCTACGGGGGGGGGGGGCATAGTTTGTGTGCTTGTGTGAATTGTTAAATCTCTTAGTTTAAAGTTATCTAGTGTGTTGCAGATTTGCACCAGTGTAGTCTTTCAGAGGCTGTTGTGAACGGTTGTAACTACGGCCGTGTCAAAAGGGAGCAGCGAGGTTCTCTGCCCGAAAGCTCATACAGTCAAAACTTGTTTCTTTCTGCCTCTGAATAAAATGTAACTGTGATATTTAGAGGATGCTTTCTGATTATAATTTTAAAGCTGTTTCTTTTAAAAAAATTCTTTTAGGCACTATTAAAGTGAATAAAATTCCCATTTGCTAAAAGGAATTTGATTATGATTTCATCAGTTACTCACTGGCAACAACTTCCATGCTTACATAGTGTGATTAAATGTTATAATGTTCTTGATGAATCACTAGTAAATAAAATAAGTTCTTAAGAATATTCTTTGAAAATAAATCGCGGTTCAATCATTTAGGCGCATGTAGAAAATGTCAGACATCTCCGAGACTTTCATCAGAAATACAATGTCTACTTACTGGCAGCCAAAAGAAACGCGTTAAATTATATATAGACTAGGCTCAAGTCAAGCAGACAGAGTATTTGTGTGAGCCATCTTACAATGAATCTACTTAATATTTTCGATCTGTTAGAGACTGGGGCTCACAATTTTATGAGAATCTCGAGCTAACGTATCAACATCCCCAGGACACAGCATTTAGTCTAGTCAGGTGATGGCCACAGCACACCCCTCCTGGATCAGTGTTCTGCCTAACAAAACCACAGCCAAAATTGATAATGTGCCCAGTGTCCAGAAAATCAATCATAGTGGTGCATGTACGCCTGTACATCTACATCTACATGGATACTCTGCATATCACATTTAAGTGCCTGGCAGAGGGTTCATCGAACCACCTTCACAATTGTCCATTATTCCAGTCTCGTATAGCTCGCGGGAAGAATGAAAACCTATATCTTTCCGTACGAGCTCCGATTTCCCTTATTTTATCTTGGTGATCGTTCCTCCCTATGTAAGTCGGTGTCAACAAAATATTTTCGCATTCGGAGGAGAAAGTTGGTGATGGAATTTCGTGAGAAGATTCCGTCGCAACGAAAAACGCCTTTCTATTAATGATGTCCATCCCAAATCCCGTATCATTTCTGTGACACTCTCTCCCATATTTTGCGATAATACAAATGTGCTGCCTTTCTTTCAACGTTTTCGATGTACTCAGTCACTCCTATCTGGTAAGGATCCCACACCGCGCAACAGTATTCTAAAAGTGGACGGACAAGCGTAGTGTAGGCAGTCTCCTTAGTAGGTCTGTTACATTTTCTAAGTGTCCTGCCAATAAAACGCAGTCTTTGGTTAGCCTTCCCCATAACATTGTCTGTGTGTTCCTCCCAATTTAAATTGTTCGTAATTGTAATACCTAGGTATTTAGTTGAATTTCCAGCGTTTAGATTAGACTGATTTATCGTGTAACCGAAGTTTAATGGGTTCCTTTTAGCACTCATGTGGCTAACCTCACACTCTTCGTCATTTAAGGTCGACTGCCACTTTTCGCACCATTCCGATATTTCTTCTAAATCGTTTTGCAGTTTGTTTTGATCTTCTGGTGACTTAATTTGTCGATGAACAACAGCGTCATCTGCAAACAACCCAAGGCGGCTGCTCAGATTGTCTCCGAATTCGTTTATATAGATAAGGAACAGAAAAGGGCCTATAACACTACCTTGGGGAACGCCAGAAATCACTTCTGTTTTGCTCGATGACTTTCCGTCAATTACAACAAACTGTGGCCTCTCTGACAGGAAATCACAGACTCCGTCCACAAACCCTGGTAGCGCCACCGGTATCGACCGACCGCCGCACCATCTTCTCCCCATGGCTCGTCAGATGCTGTATGGAGAAGCCCAGGATCAGCACACTGCTCTCCCGGCCATTGCCAGTTTCCGTTAGCTGGAGCCACTACTATTCAGTCAGGTAGCTGCTTAGTTGGGAACACGGGACTGAGTTCACCACATTCCAGTCCACCCACCAAGGAAATATCCCTGGCAGTATAGGAAATCGAACCAATGTCCTCTTCATGACAACCAGTCGTAGTGATCACTCAGCTACTGAGGTACACATTTGTATGCAACTGGCCATTAAAATTGCGACTCCGTCAGTGCTGCATGCAACAAATGTGAAACTACCAGGAAGTATAACACATGCTTGGGCATGCAAGTGATCAGTTTTTCAATGCAACCGTACAAAGCAGGCACTATCTACATTTTGTATTTTACGCAGTGGGTTTCTCATTCAGAAAACACATTTGAATGTTGTTTATTTGTGCGAAATTCGTGCTGTGCCTTGTGTAAGAAAGAGAAACGTCTAGCAGAATGTGTCAGAATTTCACAGCGGCAGAATCGTAGCCTATCGAGACGGCAACTTACAGTTCCGTAATACTGCTGCTCGCTATGATCGTGAGCCGACGACTGTCATGGCACTATGTAATCAGTGGTTTCAGAAGGTCCTATGTGTAACGCCGAACACGCTCTTAATGGCCGCAAGCGACTAGCTCTCGAGAGGACAGACATACACTCCTGGAAATTGAAATAAGAACACCGTGAATTCATGATCCCAGGAAGGGGAAACTTTATTGACACATTCCTGGGGTCAGATACATCACATGATCACACTGACAGAACCACAGGCACATAGACACAGGCAACAGAGCATGCACAATGTCGGCACTAGTACAGTGTATATCCACCTTTCGCAGCAATGCAGGCTGCTATTCTCCCATGGAGACGATCGTAGAGATGCTGGATGTAGTCCTGTGGAACGGCTTGCCATGCCATTTCCACCTGGCGCCTCAGTTGGACCAGCGTTCGTGCTGGACGTGCAGACCGCGTGAGACGACGCTTCATCCAGTCCCAAACATGCTCAATGGGGGACAGATCCGGAGATCTTGCTGGCCAGGGTAGTTGACTTACACCTTCTAGAGCACGTTGGGTGGCACGGGATACATGCGGACGTGCATTGTCCAGTTGAAACAGCAAGTTCCCTTGCCGGTCTAGGAATGGTAGAACGATGGGTTCGATGACGGTTTGGATGTACCGTGCACTATTCAGTGTCCCCTCGACGATCACCAGTGGTGTACGGCCAGTGTAGGAAATCGCTCCCCACACCATGATGCCGGGTGTTGGCCCTGTGTGCCTCGGTCGTATGCAGTCCTGATTGTGGCGCTCACCTGCACGGCGCCAAACACGCATACGACCATCATTGGCACCAAGGCAGAAGCGACTCTCATCGCTGAAGACGACACGTCTCCATTCGTCCCTCCATTCACGCCTGTCGCGACACCACTGGAGGCGGGCTGCACGATGTTGGGGCGTGAGCGGAAGACGGCCTAACGGTGTGCGGGACCGTAGCCCAGCTTCATGGAGACGGTTGCGAATGGTCCTCGCCGATACCCCAGGAGCAACAGTGTCCCTAATTTGCTGGGAAGTGGCGGTGCGGTCCCCTACGGCACTGCGTAGGATCCTCCGGTCTTGGCGTGCATCCGTGCGTCGCTGCGGTCCGGTCCCAGGTCGACGGGCACGTGCACCTTCCGCCGACCACTGGCGACAACATCGATGTACTGTGGAGACCTCACGCCCCACGTGTTGAGCAATTCGGCGGTACGTCCACCCGGCCTCCCGCATGCCCACTATACGCCCTCGCTCAAAGTCCGTCAACTGCACATACGGTTCACGTCCACGCTGTCGCGGCATGCTACCAGTGTTAAAGACTGCGATGGAGCTCCGTATCCCACGGCAAACTGGCTGACACTGACGGCGGCGGTGCACAAATGCTGCGCAGCTAGCGCCATTCGACGGCCAACACCGCGGTTCCTGGTGTGTCCGCTGTGCCGTGCGTGTGATCATTGCTTGTACAGCCCTCTCGCAGTGTCCGGAGCAAGTATGGTGGGTCTGACACACCGGTGTCAATGTGTTGTTTTTTCCATTTCCAGGAGTGTATTATGCGTTTGGCCACGCATAATCGTACATCCATATCATTTACGAGCAAGGAACAGGACAGTTCGACGTTTGAAGCACTTCGTACTGTCAGTACGGTAACCACTGATGCTGTTTCTCAGCAGAGAAAGTGCGCTGATAGTGACGCGTCGGCGACAATAGTGGACATAGAAGCGGCGTCACATAGTCTTATCTGATGGTTACAGTTTCGCATACAGCATTATGATAGACGTATCAATCTGTGCAGGCTCTGATCAGAACGAACGCTACCAAACTGCATGCACCATCCGTGCCTGGTGTGACGGTTTGAGTATAATTATACAGGGTGATCCATTGATAGTGACCGAGCCAAATATCTCACGGAATAAGCATCAAACAAAAAATCTACAAAGGACGAAACTCGTCTAGCTTGAAGGGGGAAACCAAATGGCGCTGTGGTTAGCCCGCTAGATGGCGCTGCCATAGGACAATCGGATATCAACTGCGTTTTTTTTAAATAGAAACCCCCATTTTTATTACATATTCGTGTAGTACATAAAGAAATATGAATATTTTAGTTGGACCAATTTTCTCGCTTTGTAATAGATGGCGCTGTAACTGCCACAAACGTATAAGTACGTGGTATCACGTAACATTCCGCCAGTGCGGACGGTATTTGCTTCGTGATACATTACCAGTGTTAAAATGGACAGTTTACCAATTGCGGAAAAGGTCGATATCGTGTTGATATATGGCTATTGTGGTCAAAATGCCCAACGGACTTGTACTATGTATGCTGCTCGGTATCCTGGACAACATCATCCAAGTGTCCGGACCGTTCGCCGGATAGTTACGTTATTTAAGGAAACAGGAAGAGTTCAGCCACATGTGAAACGTCAACCACGACCTGCAACAAATGATGATACCCAAGTAGGTGTTTTAGCTGCTGTCGCGCTAATCCGCACATCAGTAGCAGATAAACTGCGCGATAATCGGAAATCTCAAAAACGTCGGTGTTGAGAATGCTACATCAACATCGATTGCACCCGTACCATATTTCTATGCACCAGGAATTGCATTGCGACGACTTTGAACGTCGTGTACAGTTCTGGTACTGGGCACAAAAAAATTACGGGACGATGGAAGAGTTTTTGCACGCGTTCTATTTAGCGACGAAGCGTCATTTACCAACAGCGGTAACATACACCAGGCATAATATGTACTATTGGACAACGGAAAATCCACGATGGCTGCGAGAAGTGGAACATCAGCGACCTTGGCGGGTTAATGAATGGTGCGGCATTAAGGGATGAAGGAAAATTGGCCCCCATTTTAAGGATTTCAATCTAAATGGTGCAATGTATGCTGATTTCCTACGTAATGTTCTACCGATGTTACTACGAGATGTTTCACTGCACGACAGAATGTCGATGTACTTCCAACACGATGAATGTCCGGCACATAGCTCGCGTGCGGTTGAAGCGGTATTGAAAAGCATATTTCGTGACAGGTGGACTGGTCGTCGAAGCACCATATCATGGCTCGCACGTTCACCGGATCTGACGTCCCCGGATTACTTTCTGTGGGAAAAGTTGAAGGATATTTGCTATCGTGATTCATCGACAACGCCTGACAACATGCATCAGCGCATTGTCAATGCCTGTGCGAACATTACGGAAGTCGAACTACTCGCTGTGGAGAGGAATGTCATTACATGTATTGCCAAAAGCTTTGGGGTTGACGGACATCATTTTCAGCATTTATTGCATTAATGTGGTATTTACAGGTAATCATGCTGTAACAGCATGCGTTCTCAGAAATGATAAGTTCACAAAGGTACATGTATCACATTGGAAGAACCGAAATAAAATGTTTAAACGTACCTGCGTTGTGTATTGTAATTTAAAAATCCTACCTGTTACCAACTGTTCGTTTAAAATTGTGAGCCATATGTTTGTGACTATTAGAGCGCCATCTATCACAAAACGAAAAAAGTGGTCCAACTAAAATATGGTTCAAATGGCTCTGAGCACTAGGCGACTTAACTTCTGAAGTCATCAGTCCCCTAGAACTTAGAACTACTTAAACCTAACTAACCTAAGGACATCACACACATCCAGGCCCGAGGCAGGATTCGACCCTGCGACCGTAGCGGTCGCGCGGTTCCAGACTGTAGCGCCTAGAACCGCTTGGCCACTCCGGCCGGCTCCAACTAAGACGTTCATATTTCTTTACGTAATACACGAATATGTAATAAAAATGGGGGTTCCTATTTTAAAAAAACGCAATTGATATCCGTTTGACCTATGACAGCGCCATCTAGCGGGCCAATCATAGCGCCATCTGGTTTCGCCCTTCAAGCTAGACAAGTTTCGTTCTTTGTAGTTTTTTTTTTATTTTGACGCTTATTTCGTGAGATATTTGGTCCGGTCACGATCATTGGACCACCCTGTATATAAAATACAGTCAGTCTGATTAGCTTAATTGGGCAACTGGACAGCAGCCATCATTATATTTGTGAGATGTTAAGACCGACTACTGCCCTCTGTATTCGAGGTCTGCGTGATGTTTTCAACAGGACAAAGCGAGAGCACCAAACGCCCATACTGTGCCGATCTTCTTTGACACGAAGGGTGTTTCACTGTCATCCTGGCCAACACATTCTTCAGATCTCTGATCCACTGGAAACATACGATCATGGCTCACCGAGGAAATTGTACGCCTGTATTTGCATGCCGCGTTATTGATATGTATGAACCATAGCACAGAGCTGAAACAGCACGGAATGACTTACCCGTAACAGTCATCCAAACCCTGTTCCAATAGATACCTATCCGGGTTAGAGTCATTGTTGCTGCAACAGGCAGAAACTCTGTATACTAGATTTTGCGTCGAGTATATTATGAAATCGCCCGCAAATTTAATCATGTATTTCTCCTACTATACTAGATGTGCACATGGAGTAAAATTTCGTTGTTTTCAATCTTTCCTGGTGCTGAAATCTCAACTGCCAGCATTGCAGACCTATTTTGTAGATACACAATGTGTTTCAAAAAGATTCATTCCATCTCACAAGAGTACATGTAGAATGATGGAAACCAGGGGTAGATTTTAAGTTGCGCACTGGAACTAAACTTTTATATTGCTTCCTATCATAAACTGCCAGCTCGTGTGATTGCCGGTAGGAGTCTCTCTGGTGCAGCTGGTCCGCTTAATTATTACCCAAGGCGCGTCGAGTCAAGATGGCGACAACATGGCAACAAAAGGAGTTTTTGTTCTCCCTTTCAACGATTACAATTCAGTTATACGTTTACGGTGGTACTGCGTTCAAGAGTACAACACTACTCCCTCTACAGCTCAAAGCATTCTACGATGGTACCATTAGTTTTAAGATACTGGTTGATTATGTAAAGATTAGTCGGCAGCATCATATACCTCACTGTTACTGCTCCTTTACTCGGCTTGACAATAATGCTTCTATACCATCAGTTGGTAAAACTCTGTCATTTGGTCCACAAATTTCTGAACTTTGACCAAAAATGATCGATGTCGGTGTATGTCAATGCTCCTTGATTTAATCATACGAGTTCAACCTTTCAGTCCTGTACAAATTCCCTTACTTAATAGAGCTATTCTTCTTGTATCAACAGTAACACGAGCACATCATAAACTTTGGAATCTAATCATACACAAGCATTGCAAGGTCTATTTTTCATAATCTAGAAAAAGTATATTTCGTCAACGTGATTCAAATAAAACACAGAGCAAGAACAGTTAATAGCCATGATCGGATCCTGTGGAATAGGAACTAAATCTGCAATGTACTGTACCATTTATTCCATAAAAGCGTAATTCGTTTAATAAAATGTTATATTTCTACAATAGAATGTCCCTGACAAGTGGAAGTATATCCCAACTGATGATATTTTTCAAGTTTGTTGACATTGTCAGCCAGGATATACGCGATCTGTTGTAAATTTTTTATTTATGTTAGGGATTGAAAATTCATGAAGTCAAGATGGCAACGGTTTCGGCTAACAGTCAAGGCATCTTCAGATCATGAAACATTATTGATTAGTGTTGGTAAAAAATGATACAAACACCGATTATGTCAGCTACTAAACTGTAACGGCATAACGTCTTTCTTTTATGACCATCGTTCATTTACAATGGCCAAGAAAGATGAAAAACTATTTTAAATTGTCAGTTACAGCTATTGTCATTTTAAGAGAGGTTTGACGATGTGTGAAGCTGTAATCGCACCAATGCTACCAAGATCGGTTTATGACCTGAAGTTGGCTAGATTGTTAGCCGAAACTAGTAAATAGTCCTAACAAAGTACATTTCATGTACGATCTTGACTTCATGTTTTTTCAGTCCCTAATATAAATAAAAAAATAATATTTTGTCATTTGAAAATTTGATTATTTGCTCAGTGAAACTAGAGCGACCCTTTTGAACCACTGACAACAGCTGAGACCTAAAGAGACATGCTTCAAATGTCGTATTTTACTTATGTATGAGGTGGGACTCACACGAAGTGGATCAAGAACTTACCACGAAATCCACGTACTGGTAGATAGAAATCCTCGACAGCTGGAAGCCACGCATCTGTTTCTCTTCAATATCAGTGTGTGGGTCGCATACGTGCATTGAACACTTTACCAGGTAGAGTAATATGTGCTGATTTTCAACGTTTTCTGTGCGGCGTGCTACCCGCACTGTTGGAGACTGTATTGCAGAAAGACAACGGATACAGATTGTGCACCATGATTAATCACCCAATTCCCTAACTAAGCTGCAATGTGGTGCGAAAGTGATAGTAAAAAAAAGCACTCTAACTCGCAAAAGTGAATCCACTCAATATATAAATTTCTCGAATTGCAAATAATGAATTACTATTATTCTCGTGTCAGAAACATAGATAAAACACAGTTTATACTATTGTTGACAGTTCAACAAAGTTTATACAATCTTTGGGTAAAATTAGGCCACTTACAGTGGATTTTCAATTGCTTGGTGAAGGTCATTTTCTGTGCAGCGGCTGGACACAGTCAACACTGAAGAACATGTTGAACAGTCTGTTTTTCCCCGCAGTCACATTGGGTTTTGTTTTCTTCAATGTATCCACATTTTGTTATGTTAACGCGTGATCGGCCCACTCCCGACCTAAGCACACCCAAGGACTTCCAGACTGACCATTTATGGTCATGACTAGGGGATCAAGATTCTGAATATCTTTTCCAACCAGGAGGATGGGCTGTCTCATCCCTAAGTACTGGCAGCCTGGCTTCTTCTTCAGTGGTTGTTAGTTTCTCCGATGTACTGAGGAAACTTTTCCCTGACCTCAGTCGTTGTGGTTAGGGTTGTTGCCCATAAATGGGATGCATTTTTTCTTGCTCCATTTTCGTTCTTTCCCTGCTTGCTGTTATTTCTCTTCCAACAGGAGGTGGTGCAATTCCTGCAAGGTGGTAGAGCCATTCGACTGGAGCTGACTTCAAGCAGCCTGTTATACACTACTGGCCAGTAAAATTGCTATACCACGAAGATAACGTGCTACAGACGCGAAATGTAGCCGACAGGAAGAAGATGCTATCATTGACGCCGGTGGCAACACCTACAACGTGCTGACATGACGAAAGTTTCCAACCGATTTCTCATACACAAACAGCAGGTGACCGGCATTGCCTGGTGAAACGTTGTTGTGATGCTTCGGGTAAGGAGGAGAAATGCGTACCATCACGTTTCCGACTTTTATAAAGGTCGGATTGTAGCCTATCGCGATTGCGGTTTATCGTATCGCGACATTGCTGCTCGCGTTGGTCGAGATCCAATGACTGTTAGCAGAATATGGAATCGGTGGGTTCAGGAGGGTAATACGGAACGCCATGCTGGACCCCAACTGCCTCGTATCACTAGCAGTCGAGATGACAGGCATCTTATCCGCACGGCTGTAACGGATCGTGCAGCCACGTCTCGACCCCTGAGGCAACAGATGGGGACGTTTGCAGCACAACAACTATCTGCACGAACAGTTCGACGACGTTTGCAGCAGCATGGAGTATCAGCTCGGAGACCATGGCTGCGGTTACCCTTGACGCTGTATCACAGACAGGAGCGCCTGCGATGGTGTACTCAACGACAAACCTGGGTGCACGAATGGCAAAACGTCATTTTTTCCGAATGAATCCAGATCCTGTTTACAGCATCATGATGGTCGCACCCGTGTTTGGCGACATCACTGTGAACGCACATTGAAAGCGTGTATTCGTCATCGCCATACTGGCGTATCACCCGGCGTGATGGCATGGGGTGCCATTGGCTACACGTCTCGGTCACCTCTTGTTCGCATTGACCGCACTTTGAACAGTGGACGTTACATTTCAGATGTGTTATGAGCCGTGGATCTACCCTTCATTCGATCCCTGCGAAACCCTACATTTCAGCAGGATAATGCCGACCGCATGTTGCAGGTCCTGTACGGGTTTTTCTGGATACAGAAAATGTTCGACTGCTGCACTGCACATGCTCCAGATCTCTCACCAACTGAAAACGCCTGTTCAATGGTGGCCGAGCAACTGGCTCGTCACAATATTCCAGTCGCTACTCTTGATTAACTGTGGTGTCGTGTTGAAGCTGCATGTGCAGCTGTGCCTGTACACGCCAGCCAAGCTCTGTTTGACTCAATCCCCAGGCGTATCAAGACCGTTATTACGGCCAGAGGTGGTTGTTCTGGTTACTGATTTCTCAGGATCTATGCACCCAAATTGCGTGAAAATATAATCACATGTCAGTTCTAGTGTAATATATTTGTCCAATGAATTCCCGTTTATCATCTGCATTTCTTCTTGGTTTAGCAATTTTAATCGCCAGTAGTGCAATCCTGCACGTGTAGTTTAGGGCAATGTCAACCTGTTTGGCATGTTCTGACTCATACCAAACAGGAAGGCATACTCTGCAGCGGAGTAGCACAATGCCATTGCTGAAATGTATCGAAAGGTTACTATCCAATGGTCCACCCACTTCCCTGAGCGTGTCTGACGTCAAGCGGACAGCCCGGATTAGATTCGCGGCCGGGTCGGAAATTTTCTCCGCCCAGGGACTGGCTGTTGTGTTACCCTCATCATCATTTCATCATCATCGACACTCAAGTCGCCCGATGTGGGGTCAACTAAAAAGACTTGCAACTCGGCGGCCGAGTTTCATCAGGTGGTGACCCCCGGCCATCCATGCCACACGACCATTTCATTTCACTATGCTGTGGGTCAAAACCTAACCAGTCGTTTGAAGAGATTATCGAGCGAGGCTTAATTAGACTGATTACATCATACAAAGAGACATTTAAGCAGCCATTCCAGTCTAGATTGGAACTAAAAGAAACCCTAAAGTGTGGAGCCATTATATGTACGTTCTGTCATGCACAGGAAAGTCATTTGCAGAGTATTTATATGTTGTACGTAGATTCAGGTGCAGATAGTGCCCAAGTCAAATGGAGGACGAGGCGCGGGAGCGTTCACCTGGACGACGCCGACAACAATGGCGCAGTCGCTGGGGTCCATGGAGGTGCCGGCGGCCACAAAGATGGGCACAGAGAAGAAGATGATGATGTTGACGCCGGACAGCTGCTGCGCCAGCTGCAGACCCACGCCGATGGCCAGGCCTCGCACCGCCGCGCGAGACGTGAACATGTCCCTCAGAGAGCCAGTGCGCTCCTTAGTCTCCGTCACAGACTGTAGCAAAAAAACAAAAATAAAACAAAAAAGTCAGAGTGGCTCATACTAACACTATTAGCACACTTGAAAAGTAACACTGTGTGGCGCTTTTCCCACCTGCTGAGAACCCATACTCCCGTACTGGCAATAGTTTAATACTTAATCATGCTGAAATGTACAGTTAGACCCCTGAAGCAATCCCCAACGTTATTTCAGCTTCGCCTCAAACAGTTCATCACGAACTGCAGCCACTATGTCCTGCAAATCTTTTTTATGTTATTTCCATGAAATTCCTTATCATTACACATTAAGGATGGAGTTAAACTCGACCGACTAAACTTCTAATGTTGATCACACTCATCTTCTGAGGGTTTTGCTATAAAGAACCCGTTGTCCACGGTGCCTTGGTACAGATTAATAACGTAATTAGAGTTTTTTCGATTTCCACCCGCCGGCCGCGGTGGTCTCGCGGTTCTAGGCGCTCAGTCCGGAACTGCGCGACTGCTACGGTCGCAGGTTCGAATCCTGCCTCGGGCATGGATGTGCATGATGTCCTTAGGCTAGTTCGGTCTAAGTAGTTCTAAGTTCTAGGGGACTGATGACCACAGATGTTAAGTCCCATAGTGCTCAGAGCCATTTGAACCATTTGATTGCTACCCAATTTACCATTGTTTCTGTGAAACTGCCTTCACAACACGAAACCTAGAACAGTGGTAATCGACCTTTTCCCTACCATCTGCTAGTGGATGTTCCAGATTTCGTAGTGGACGGTGAGCAGTTGGGAGTCAAAGTTATTTTCATTACATTCTCATGAAATTTTGACGTAAACAGTTTGGTAAGTAACTATTGTTATATGCTTCAATTCTCTGGAACTGATTTATGAATTTTACAACGTGAAGTCACTTCCCTACTTAGTAAATTACCATTACTGTAGAAATCGTGGTCGGTTAGAAAAATTTTTTACTATCATAGATACAAAAGTGCGAGGTAGGTAGAAAAGTTTGACTACCCATGACCTGGAGTAAAGCAACAAACTTCAGGTGAAGTACGTACAGAATCTGTTCTGTCAGTGCACGGTACATTGCCTAACTAACGCATACCTCTTCCCGTGCAGGTACTGTTGTGAATGTTGAGCGTCGTGATCACTGTTAACGTACAACCAACTTCTCATCCTGCCTTTCTCCCGTATCGGCTCAGGGTCGGCATGATTCTTTACGGGTTTGGTGTGGTTAATTTAAAGGGTGGTAAGATGCCCTTCCTGTTTCCACCCCCTTGCACCGCGGACGCAATATTTGTACTCCAGCAGCCTACGTGTAGTGACATTCGTGAAGACGTAAGCGAAAGTTTTCCTAACTGCTTGCGAATCACGTAACTGTATCTGAACTTGAGTACGAGACTGATATTCAACTAATGAGCTGTGGGAAACCGCCTAAATACCACATCGAAAGTGTCTGGCACACCGACCCTCGTCGTCAGGGCGGATTAGATCCGGTACAGGCGCATCTTCCCGTCCCCGTAGCGCCGCTTTAACACGCACGGCTATGTGGGCGGGCTGTTAACATAAAATGGTTCAAATGGCGCTGAGCACTATGGGACTCAACTGCTGTGGTCATAAGTCCCCTAGAACTTAGAACTACTTAAACCTAACTAACCTAAGGACAGCACACAACACCCAGCCATCACGAGGCAGAGAAAATCCCTGACCCCGCCGGGAATCGAACCCGGGAACCCGGGCGTGGGAAGCGAGAACGCTACCGCACAACCACGAGATGCGGGCTGTTAACATACAATACATATAACACTACAGGAAAAACAAGCCCCGTACAGAATCGAGCAATACTGAACGCAAATGTGAATGCCGGCCGGAGTGGTCGTGCGGTTCTAGGCGCTACAGTCTGGAGCCGAGCGACCGCTACGGTCGCAAGTTCGAATCCTGCCTCGGGCATGGACGTGTGTGATGCCCTTAGGTTAGTTAGGCTTAATTAGTTCTACGTTCTAGGCGACTGATGACCTCAGAAGTTAAGTCGCATAGTGCTCAGAGCCATTTGAACCATTTTTTCTGAGTGTGAATGGTAAACTATACATTACTATTGTCAACACCAAAATCCATTAGTGAATGTAAGAAGTTTCCTTCCAAAGAAGACACATAGTTGATACCAGCAACATCCGCACTGTCGTGTAGATATTTTCAGTGCACTTCAAATATCCAGACAAATAGAGATAATAAATCTAACGAAATGCAAATATTCTGTTACAAGCCATCAGAGACCACCGTTCCCTTGTAGCAAAACGTTCATAAAATGTCCCTGAACAACCTTCATAATCTGTGAACTTTGATTCTATTCAATTACCTCTATAACATTTATCTGGTAAGGGACCCACATCAAATGTTCAAATGTGTGTGAATTCCTAAGGGACCAAACTGCTGAGGTCATCGGTACCTAGATTTACACACTATTTAAACTAACCGATGCTAACAACTGTTGTGGGTTGACAGGAGAGCCAACACCGTGATACTAGAGGAAGCCGAAAGGCACGCGTTTTAGCTCACGAAGGCTGGCGTGAGGTCTGGAACAGGACAAGGAAATTAGAATTTAGAAAAACGGACGTAGCTGGTGGAATACTTAACTTTAATCCATTAATGATGAGCGTCGCTCTTGACTGTACATGATTCAGTATCAATAGTAACTGGTAATGGCGCCTTGCTAGGTCGTAGCAAATGACGTAGCTGAAGGCTATGCTAACTATCGTCTCGACAAATGAGAGCGTATTTTGTCAGTGAACCATCGCTAGCAAAGTCGGTTGTACAACTGGGGCGAGTGCTAGGAAGTCTCTCTAGACCTGCCCTGTGGCGGCGCTCGGTCTGCAATCACTGATAGTGGCGACACGCGGGTCCGACGTACACTAACGGACCGCGGCCGATTTAAAGGCTACCACCTAGCAAGTGTAGTGTCTGGCGGTGACACCACAACAACAACACACACACCCATGTCCGAGGGAGGACTCGAACCTCCATCAGAAGGGGCCGCGCAAATCCGTGACATGACGACTCAAACCGCGCCGCCACAACGCGCGGCCGACCCATATCGAGGGGTAATACTCAGTCATGGGGCAAACGAGTATTTTACAAGCTACCTCCTTCGTAGATGGAGTAGTCATTCTGTTAGAGTCCTGTTTCATTCTGTAGTTAGAAGTCGCACTGTTGGAAAACTGTAGCGAAAAGGAGGAAGATCTACAAATGACTGATGCTTGGTGAACCGGCAGTTCAGCCTAAACGTAAACGAAAGTAAAAAATAGCGCATAAATGGATGTAAATAACTGTGTTTTTATTACACAAGTCTCTATCTACACTCCTGGAAATTGAAATAAGAACACCGTGAATTCATTGTCCCAGGAAGGGGAAACTTTATTGACACATTCCTGGGGTCAGATACATCACATGATCACACTGACAGAACCACAGGCACATAGACACAGGCAACAGAGCATGCACAATGTCGGCACTAGTACAGTGTATATCCACCTTTCGTAGCAATGCAGGCTGCTATTCTCCCATGGAGACGATCGTAGAGATGCTGGATGTAGTCCTGTGGAACGGCTTGCCATGCCATTTCCACCTGGCGCCTCAGTTGGACCAGCGTTCGTGCTGGACGTGCAGACCGCGTGAGACGATGCTTCATCCAGTCCCAAACATGCTCAATGGGGGACAGATCCGGAGATCTTGCTGGCCAGGGTAGTTGACTTACACCTTCTAGAGCACGTTGGGTGGCACGGGATACATGCGGACGTGCATTGTCCTGTTGGAACAGCAAGTTCCCTTGCCGGTCTAGGAATGGTAGAACGATGGGTTCGATGACGGTTTGGATGTACCGTGCAATATTCAGTGTCGCCTCGACGATCACCAGTGGTGTACGGCCAGTGTAGGAGATCGCTCCCCACACCATGATGCCGGGTATTGGCCCTGTGTGCCTCGGTCGTATGCAGTCCTGATTGTGGCGCTCACCTGCACGGCGCCAAACACGCATACGACCATCATTGGCACCAAGGCAGAAGCGACTCTCATCGCTGAAGACGACACGTCTCCATTCGTCCCTCCATTCACGCCTGTCGCGACACCACTGGAGGCGGGCTGCACGATGTTGGGGCGTGAGCGGAAGACGGCCTAACGGTGTGCGGGACCGTAGCCCAGCTTCATGGAGACGGTTGCGAATGGTCCTCGCCGATACCCCAGGAGCAACAGTGTCCCTAATTTGCTGGGAAGTGGCGGTGCGGTCCCCTACGGCACTGCGTAGGATCCTACGGTCTTGGCGTGCATCCGTGCGTCGCTGCGGTCCGGTCCCAGGTCGACGGGCACGTGCACCTTCCACCGACCACTGGCGACAACATCGATGTACTGTGGAGACCCACGTGTTGAGCAATTCGGCGGTACGTCCACCCGGCCTCCGGCATGCCCACTATACGCCCTCGCCTAATGTCCGTCAACTGCACATACGGTTCACGTCCACGCTGTCGCGGCATGCTACCAGTGTTAAAGACTTCGATGGAGCTCCGTATGCCACGGCAAACTGGCTGACACTGACGGCGGCGGTGCACAAATGCTGCGCAGCTAGCGCCATTCGACTGCCAACACCGCGGTTCCTGGTGTGTCCGCTGTGCCGTACGTGTGATCATTGCTTGTACAGCCCTCTCGCAGTGTCCGGAGCAAGTATGGTGGGTCTGACACACCGGTGTCAATGTGTTCTTTTTTCCATTTCCAGGAGTGTATTTCCGTGAGCGTATGTTGGTATTTAAAGTGGAACGATCAGATAAAACATTAGGAGAGGAAGATGCCAGGCACTGAGACATTGGAACAGTCTTCAGGAAGACTTCCTCAAATTTTATTTTCTTGGTGTCCACAGCCTCAATGAGTTTTGAGTGTGATAAAATGCACCAGTAATGTATGAGAGTGTGAAACGAAGCATGAAGTTTAAAATACACTATGTGATCAAAAGTATCCGGACACCTGGCTGAAAATGATTTAGAAGTTCGTGGTGCCATCCATCTGTAATGCTGGAATTCATGTTGGCCCACCCTTAGCCATGATGACAACTTCTACTCTCGCAGGCTTACGTTCAGTCAGGTGCTGGAAGGTTTTTTTGGGAATGGCAGCCCATTCTTCACGGAGTGCTGCACTGAGGAGGGGTATCGATGTCGGTCGCTGAGACCTGGCACGAAGCCGGCGTTCCAAGTCATCCCAAAAGTGTTCTATAGGATTCAGGTCAAGACTCTGTACAGGCCAGTCCGTTACAGGGATGTTATTGTCGTGTAACCACTCGGCCACAGGCCGTGCATTATAAACAGGTGCTCGATCGTGTTGAAAGATGCAGTCGCCATCCCCGAATTGCACTTCAACAGATGGTAGCAAGAAGGTGCTTAAAACATCAATGTAGACCCGTGCTGTGTTAGTGCCACGCAAAACAACAAGGGGTGCAAGCCCCCTCCATGAAAAACACGACCACACCATAACATCATCGCCTTCGAATTTTACTGTGGGCACTACACCCGCTGGCAGATGACGTTCACCGCGTATTCGCCATATCCACACCCTGCTATCGGATCGCCACATTGTGTACCGTGATTCGTCACTCCACACAACGTTTTTCCGCTGTTCAATCATCCAATGTTTACGCTCCTTAAACCAAGTGAGGCGTCGTTTGGCATTTACCGGCGTGATGTGTGGCTTATGAGGAGTCCCTCGATCAAGAAATCCAAGTTTTCTCACCTCCCGCCTAACTGTCATAGTACTTGCAGTGGATCCTGAAGCAGTTTGGAATTCCTGTGTGATGGTCTGGATAGATGTCTGCCTATTACACATTACGACCCTCTTCAACTTCGACAGTCTGTGCCAGTCAATAGACGAGGTCAGCGACTACGCTTTTTGTGCTGTACGTGTCCCTTCATGTTTCAACTTCACTATCGCATCGGAAACAGTGGACCTATGCATGTTTAGGTATGTGGAAATCTCGCTCACAGGCGTACGACACATGTAGCACCCAATCACCTGACCTCTTTCGAAGTCCGTGAGTTCCGCGGAGCGCCCCATTCTGCTCTCTTCCGATGTCTAATGACTACTGAGGTCGCTGATATGGAGTACCAGGTAGCAGGTGGCAGCACAATGCAGCTAACATGAAAAATGTATGTTTTTGGGGGTGTCCGGGTACGTTTGATCAATGGTGTATGTGCTTGAAAATTACCCGCGGTTGAAACTAGCCAACTGAACAGATAATAAACAGAAAAAAGCCTACTTGGTCCATGTTTTCATTCTATGAATCCTCAGGAGGTATATTCCACCTGCCGGCCCATGTGGCCGAGCGGTTCTAGGCGCTTCAGTCTGGAACCACGCGACCGCTACGGTCGCAGGTTCGAATCCTGCCTTGGGCATGGATGTGTGTGATGTCCTTAGGTTAGTTAGATTTAAGTAGTTCTAAGCGTTCTAGGGGACTGATGACCTCAGATGCCATAGTGCGCAGAGCCATTTGAACCAACCAAGCAGACAGCATACGAAACGTTCACTTGTCCCGTACTTGAGTATTACATTTTGGTATGGAGCCCTCTTCAGATAATGCTATTAGAGGTAATAGAAAATATTCAAAGAAGAGCAGCGGATTTCATTTACCACATGGAATTACGTTTTATTGGAGACATATTGAATCTCAGTTTTATCTTCTACAGCGATAGAAGCTGGAGTAATGAATTAAAATTTGTGCTAAGGCTGGAACTTGAACCCAGTTCTGTTGCTTATTAGTCAATTGTATTATACACTACACCATCCTGCCATTTTAGCCGGCCGCTGTGGCCTTGCAGTTCTAGGCGCTTCAGTCCAGAACTGCGCTGCTGCTGCGGTCGCAGGTTCGAATCCTGCCTCGGGCATGGATGTGTGTGATGTCCTTAGGTTAGTTAGTTTTACGTAGTTCTAAGTCTAGGGAACTTATGACCTCAGGTATTAAGTCCCATAGTTCTTAGAGCCATTTGAACCATTTTAGAGCCACTTTAGCTAACATTACTGCAACATGGACTACTCTGTTCCAAGACCTGCATAACACAAACTTAATTTCACACCCTAACCCATCTTGATTTTCCCCTTTTTGAACAGTCAGCATCACTGAGGTTCTCCGATATCGAAATAGCACCCCATATTTGTATGTAATGAGGAAATCCTACCTGTACCTCAAGTGTATGTTATTTATTGATGTCATGGAATTAATTTTCATGGAGACATATTGAGCCTCAACTTTATCTTCGATAAGGACAGAAGCTGAAGTAGTTAATTAAAATTTGTGCCGAGAGCGGGACATGAACCTTGGTTTCCTGCGTACTATGCAGCTGTGTTATCCACTATATGACCCTGGCAGTGTGGTTCAGAGAGTTGTATAGACTACCCTAGGTTTGAGCTATGGAGGGCACTGGATTAGGGTAGTCCATGCACATGTGTTTCGCCACAAAGCAGCGTGATGTAGTGGACAACACATTTGCTTAATAAGCAAGCGAGTTGGGTTCAATCCCAGCTTTGGTACAAATTTTAGTTAACTACTTCTGCTTCTGTCCTTTAGTATTTCGTTTAGTTCGTTTAGAAAACAGCACAGACACGTTCGTCCAACTACAGTGACAGAAGCTACAAAAGAGTACAGAATATCACGGAGATTTTCACGTACGTACTTAGAAGACTTACGTTACGTAAATCCCGCGAAAATATCACGAAGGTAACATCAGAGAAGAGCAAGCTCTCACGGAGGCTCGCTAATAGCCGTTCTGCCCGTGCATCATTCACGACTGAAATAGGGAAGGTGTGAAGTGACAAGGTACCCGAAGCACCGTCTGCCACAAACAGTAAGCTGACTTTCTCGTTACAGGTGTAACTTTAGATAGTACCGCACATCTCGTCAACAGTTCGTGGTCTTCCTGTTAACTTTGCTGTCTCTTGGCTCCGGCGCTCCGTGTTCGATTCCAGCGATGTTGGGGATTTTGTCGGCTGAGCACTGCTTGTATGTGTCGTTCTCATTTTCCCATCGTCATCATCGTCATCGACGTGCAAGTCGTCCATGAGACATCAAGTACAAAGACCTGCAACAGGCGGCCGAACGTATCGCACATGGTCTCCGGACCAATAATGCCATACGCACACTGCATACCTCAGTCAATAAAATGCTTCTGGATTTGAGGCCGCATAGTCAGCTGTAATACGGATTTTACAGTTGACAATGCGGCCTCATACCCAGAATAATTTTATTGCCTGTGACAACGGCCGCGGAAACCAATGTTTACATGCTGCATACCTCATTGGCCCGACGGTACTTCAGGTTTTATAGTTTCAGTATAATATGTCTCTAAAGTTTTCTCTAAAACATATGTTCCATTTAGAAAATTGCTCTCTCTGTTTCCAAGGTCTGGTACAGTTAGAGGCAGACCTATGGGAGGGGGGTCTGGGGAAAGGGGGGGGGGGGGGAGGTGGGGGTTGCATTCACAGTTCGTTGTTGCTCTCTCCATCCCCACCCCACTACATTTATCTTGCTGTAACCCAAGTTTTAAACAGATACATCAACGATTTTGATGCAATAGTAGTAAAATGTATAAAATCTTCATATGTTAATAATAATTTGTTTATTTCGTTGCTTAGTACATCGTTTGAATACAACTATCAAGAAACTGTAGCTGAAAAGCAATGAAAAGCAATCGTCTAAAAATTTTAAAAGTACCTGTGTCGTGTAATTGATGAAGGAACTGGCTCTGAGCACTATGGGACTTAACATCTATGGTCATCAGTCCCCTAGAACTTAGAACTACTTAAACCTAAATAACCTAATGACAGCACACAACACCCAGTCATCAGGAGGCAGAGAAAAGATGAAGGAACTATGATTACAACAGTGTTGCACAATTTTCATAATTTCATAACATATGCGATATAAGATCGATGTATGCACTCATCATTATCAGTATTTAAGTTAGCACAGCGCTTGTGGACACAGGTTTTCAGGCTATTGCTATACAAATGGCACAGTGCTGTTTCTTTCAGTCGTTTACACCTACTTTCGGGGATGTCCGTCTTTCTCTTATTTTTTATTAGTAGTGGAAGGTTTTACCATTACATTTATCGTTACTCTGTTTCCTGTGGTTTGCTAGATGTATTGGTGGACTTACGAAACATGTTGGATTTCTTATTGCTGGTAGGTAGGATCAGGCCGCCTTTACCTGGCCAGAACGTTTGTACAGGCCACAAGCACATCCTCGTGGGCAATCCGTCATGCAAGCAACTGAAATGTGTCTTGTGTTAAACAAACTTTGTTATTATCTAAAATTTCTTGGCATTTTCGGGGGTTTTAGTCTTCTTTCCGCTAGATTTTCTGAAGGTTAGCTGAAAAAATTTGACCGGCCGGTGTGGCCGAGCGGTTCTAAGCGCTTCAGTCTGGAACCGCGCGACCGCTACAGTCGCAGGTTCGAATCCTGCCTCAGGCATGGATCTGTATGATGTCCTTAGGTTAGATAGGTTTAAGTAGTTCTAAGTTCTAGGGGACTGATAACCTCAGATGTTAAGTCCCATAGTGCTTGGAGCCATTTGAACCATTTGAAAAAATTTGAAATTAAAACGTATCAAAACATAAGCCCTTTTAGTAAAATGCTCTTTGACGGGAGCTGAGGTCACGACTCCTGTCAGTCCCATTTGGAACCACGCCTGGCTACATTAGGCTTGAAACCTCCCCTTACAAAAATTTATGAAGTACTGTGCTGGTAAACCCCTTACATTATTTGATTTTCAAACAGCTGAGAAAAACTGAACGTACTCAGACTTTTCTCTCTTTACTTATTTTGGTCATCACTAAACTGACCCACGATATTTTTTTAGCGCAACACATGGGGGCTATGTAAGTAGGCCGTTTAGGTTTTTATGTTGGTAGCGTCACGTGGCGCTCTGTATGAAAATCACTGGCTGTGCTGTGTGCAGTCTGTGGCTGGTTGGCATTGTTGGAATATTCGCTATTGTAGTGTTGGGCAGTTGGATGTGAACAGCGCGTAGCGTTGTGCAGTTGGAGGTGAGCCGTCAGCAGTGGTGGATGTGGGGAGAGAGAGGGCAGAGTTTTGAGAACGGACGATCTGGACGTGTGTCTGTCAGAAAAAAGGAAATTTGTAAGACTGGAAGTCATGAACACTTTTGAACACTATTAAGGTAAATACATGCCGACCACGGTGGCCACGCGGTTTAGGCGCTGTAGTCCGGAACCGCGCGACTGCTACGGTCACAGGTTCGAATCCTGCCTCGGGCATGGATGTGTGTGATGTCCTTAGGTTAATTAGGTTTAAGTAGTTCTAAGTTCTAGGGGACTGATGACCTCAGATGTTAAGTCCCATACTGCTCAGAGCCATTTGAACCATTTGGTAAATACATTGTTTGTTCTCTATCAAAATCTTTCATTTGGTAACTATGCCTAACAGTAGTTAGTGCCTTCAGTACTTAGAATCCTTTATTTAGCTGGCAGTATTGGCGCTCGCTGTATTGCAGTAGTTCGAGTAACGAAGATTTTTGTGAGGTAAGTGATTCATGAAAGGTATAGGTTATTGTTAGTCAGGGCCATTCTTTTGTAGGGACTATTGGTAGTCATATTGCGTTGCCGTAAAAAAATATTCAGTTTAGTGATGATCAGAATAAGTAAAGAGAGAAATTTCTGAGTACTTTCAGTTTTGCTCAGCTGTTTAAAAATCAAATAACGTAAGGAGTTTACCAGCACAGTAATTCATAAATTTTTCTAAGGGGAGGTTTCGGGCTGTACAGGGGATCAACAAAAATACTGAGGCACCAAACACACATTGCTATGCCTAAAGCGGTGTTGAAAACCATTGGCGTTCAAAATAGCTTCCAATCGTCTCGAAAAGGATAAACACAAGTTCTGTACGGTTTCAAAGTGAATCTTATGTAATTATTACTGCAAAATAGTGGCGATTTTGAGTGCAGACAGTGGAGTTGGAGAGCAATCAGGCAGCATTCTTACCAAAGTAAACCACAATGGCTGCATAATATTGGAATCTGGTGACTGTATTCGCCAGAGATGTGACGCAATTCATCCTCATTCGCACAAAATACGTCCAGGATAATGCGAGCTGTTTAATTAGGCACCCTGTCGTCTTGGAGCACAGGACCACCGTTAGAGAAAACACATTGTACCATGAGATGGACCAGATCACCCAAAATGATGGCTTAATCCTTGGCAATAACAGGATATTGCAAAGTAACCATGGGGAGCACTGCAATACGACTGCCTAAATCATGACCGAACCCCCGCCTTGTTTCAGTCTTAGGACTTAAAATAGGCCAGAAGCGGAAAACATCGTGAAACAAGATTCATCCGACCAAATGACATTTTCCCATTGCTCAGTAGTCCGGGGTTTATGGCTTCGGCACCATATTTTCGTGCGAAGGATCTTTGCATCAGTGATGAGTGGTTTCGGTATTCCAGCTCGATTTGAAATTCCCTGCTTATGGAGTTCCATGCTGGTTGTTTTGGTGCTCACAGAGTTCGTGAGTGTGACATTCAGTTATGTAATTACTTTTCCAGTTGTCTTTGTCCTATTTTTCCTGAAAATCTTCAATGACGTCTATCACGATCACTCAGCACATCATTTCGTCTGCTTTCTGACTTAGCGAATGATAATTTTCCGCTCTCCCTTTGTTGTTGTTGTGGTCTTCAGTCCAGAGACTGGATTGATGCAGCTCTCCACGCTACTCTATCCTGTGCAAGCTTCTTCATCTCCCAGTGCTTACTGCAACCTACATCCTTCTCAATCTGTTTAGTGTATTCATCTCTTGGTCTCCCTCTACGATTGTTAACCTCCGCGTTGCCCTACAATACTAAATTGGGGATCCCTTGATGCCTCAGAATATGCCCTACCAACCGATCCCTTCTTCTAGTCAAGTTGTGCCACAAACTTCTCTTCTCCCCAGTTCTGTTCAATACCTCCTCATTAGTTATGTGATCTACCCATCTAATCTTCAGCATTCTTCTGTAGCACCACATTTCAAAAGCTTCTATTCTCTTCTTGTCCAAACTATTTATCGTCCACGTTTCACTTCCATACATGGCTACACTCCATACAAATACTTTCAGAAACGACTTCCTGACACTTAACTCTATACTCGATGTTAACAAATTTCTCTTCTTCAGAAACACTTTCCTTGCCATTGCCAGTCTATATTTTACATCCTCTCTACTTCGACTATCCTCAGTTATTTTGCTCCCCAAATAGGAAAACTTATTTACTACTTTAAGCGTTTCATTTCCTAATATAATACCCTCAGCATCATCCGATTTAATTCGACTGCATTCCATTATCCTCGTTTTGCTTTTGTTGATGTTCAACTTATATCCTCCTTTCAAGACCATGTCCATTCCGTTCAGCTGCTCTTCCAGGTCCTTTTCTGTGTCTGACAGAATTACAATGTCATCGGCGAACCTCAAAGTTTTTATTTCTTCTCCGTGGATTTTAATTCCTATTCCAAGTTTTTCTTTTATTTCCTTTACTGCTTGCTCAATACACAGATTCAATAACATCGGGGATAGGCTACAAACGTGTGTCACTCCTTTCCCAAACATTGCTTCCCTTTCATGCCCCTCGACCCTTATAACTGCCATCTGGTTTCTGTACAAATTGTAAATAGCCTTTCTCTCCCTGTATTTTACCCCTGCCACTTTCAGAATCCCCCCCCCTCCTCCTCATGCATGGACTTTGCCGTTGGTGCCGAGGCTTGCCTGCCTCAACGATACGGATAGCCATACTGTAGGTGCAACCACAACAGAGGGGTATCTGTTGAGAGACCAGACAAACGTGTGGTTCCCTAAGAGGGGCAGCAGCCTTTTCAGTAGTTGCAAGGGCAACAGTCTGGATGATTGACTGATCTGGCCTTGTAACACTAACCAAAACAGCCTTGCTGTGCTGGTACTGCGAACGGCTGAAAGCAAGGGGAAACTACAGCCGTAATTTTTCCCGAGGGCATGCAGCTTTACTGTATGGTTAAATGCTGATGGCGCTTTACCTGTATGTGGTATAAATCTTCGATATGATGCCTCTTGAAACGCCAAACACTTCAGCTACTTCGGTTAGGAAGCACCTACAGTACGAGCACCAACAATTCGCCCACGTTCGAATTCACTTAGCTTCGACATAAGGCTCTCGCAACTGAACAAATTACTGCTCTGACCACGACTGACACTGAGCAACATGTTGAGGTCATTGTACAGCTGCTATTCATGGTTAAATACGACACCGCAACCTGCAGGCTTGGCTAGCACCCACATTTATGCTCTCGTGATGTTCCCGTAGTTTTGTCCAACCCCTGTATAATGTACACCACACCTCGTACGATGGTTTTCTTTGGTCAAATATAGATTGAGGCACGCCTCAGTGAGGAAAATTCACTGAACGGCCGTCCTACCTGCTCCATCTCGGCCAGGTCGTCGGTGATGTCAGCCTCATCGCCACCGCGGAACCAGTGCAGAGCTCCAATGGCCTCCTCCCGCCTGTCCTTGGACAGTAGGAAGATGGGCGACTCCGGCACGAAGAAGAACAGCACGAAGAAGAGGATGGGCGGGATGGCGCACACCACGGACAGCCACACCAGCGGGGCCCACTTGCCCACCACGTAGACGTACAGGATACCTGCGGACAGCAACAGCTAGCTGTTTGTATCGACAAACTGTCCGATTGCTACGCCTCGGACACGTCTCGTGATCGGCATGTAACATTTACAAATAAGCTCAAATAGAGACATAGCAGTCAAGGAGTAAGTGTACGCCAACCTGTCGTGTGGAATCATCTCAGTAAATTGGGTTGCTTATTTATTTCTAGTTTCTGCTACCAGTCACTTTTTATTTTATGTTTAATCTAACATAATACAACGCGTTTCGAACATGCTCTGTTCATCTCCGGGCGTTTATACACTCCTGGAAATTGAAATTAGAACACCGTGAATTCATTGTCCCAGGAAGGGGAAACTTTATTGACACATTCCTGAGGTCAGATACATCACATGATCACACTGACAGAACCACAGGCACATAGACACAGGCAACAGAGCATGCACAATGTCGGCACTAGTACAGTGTATATCCACCATTCGCAGCAATGCAGGCTGCTATTCTCCAATGGAGACGATCATAGAGATGCTGGATGTAGTCCTGTGGAACGGCTTGCCATGCCATTTCCACCTGGCGCCTCAGTTGGACCAGCGTTCGTGCTGGACGTGCAGACCGCGTGAGACGACGCTTCATCCAGTCCCAAACATGCTCAATGGGGGACAGATCCGGAGATCTTGCTGGCTAGGGTAGTTGACTTACACCTTCTAGAGCACGTTGGGTGGCACGGGATACATGCGGACGTGCATTGTCCTGTTGGAACAGCAAGTTCCCTTGCCGGTCTAGGAATGGTAGAACGATGGGTTCGATGACGGTTTGGATGTACCGTGCACTATTCAGTGTCCCCTCGACGATCACCAGTGGTGTACGGCCAGTGTAGGAGATCGCTCCCCACACCATGATGCCGGGTGTTGGCCTTGTGTGCCTCGGTCGTATGCAGTCCTGATTGTGGCGCTCACCTGCACGGCGCCAAACACGCATACGACCATCATTGGCACCAAGGCAGAAGCGACTCTCATCGCTGAAGACGACACGTCTCCATTCGTCCCTCCATTCACGCCTGTCGCGACACCACTGGAGGCGGGCTGCACGATGTTGGGGCGTGAGCGGAAGACGGCCTAACGGTGTGCGGGACCGTAGCCCAGCTTCATGGAGACGGTTGCGAATGGTCCTCGCCGATACCCCAGGAGCAACAGTGTCCCTAATTTGCTGGGAAGTGGCGGTGCGGTCCCCTACGGCACTGCGTAGGATCCTACGGTCTTGGCGTGCATCCGTGCGTCGCTGCGGTCCGGTCCCAGGTCGACGGGCACGTGCACCTTCCGCCGACCACTGGCGACAACATCGATGTACTGTGGAGACCTCACGCCCCACGTGTTGAGCAATTCGGCGGTACGTCCACCCGGCCTCCCGCATGCCCACTATACGCCCTCGCTCAAAGTCCGTCAACTGCACATACGGTTCACGTCCACGCTGTCGCGGCATGCTACCAGTGTTAAAGACTGCGATGGAGCTCCGTATGCCACGGCAAACTGGCTGACACTGACGGCGGCGGTGCACAAATGCTGCGCAGCTAGCGCCATTCGACGGCCAACACCGCGGTTCCTGGTGTGTCCGCTGTGCCGTGCGTGTGATCATTGCTTGTACAGCCCTCTCGCAGTGTCCGGAGCAAGTATGGTGGGTCTGACACACCGGTGTCAATGTGTTCTTTTTTCCATTTCCAGGAGTGTACATACATACGGAGAAATGTTACTTAAAAATAAACAGTCTTAAACTATGAAACATTCAGGAGTCTTAAACTAGATTAATATAGAACTCTTTGTCCATTATTTGTTATTGTAGGGGCTGCTGTGACATTTGGGAGGAGGGGGAGAGGAGGGGGGCAGTGTATGGCTGCCACACCAGCCACACAATCCGCTACAATAACAAATAATGGACAAAGAGTTCTGTATTAATCTAGTTTAAGACTGTTTATTTTTAAGTAAAATTTCTCTGTGCGTATGTATAAACGCCTGAAGATGAACAGAACATGTTCGAAACGCGTTGTATTATGTTAGATTAAACAGAAAATAAAAAAGTGATTGGTAGCAGAAACTATAAATAAATAATTATCCCCCACAGTCACGGTTCACAATCATAGCCATTATGTTCGAGAATAAAAATGGGTTGACTTGGCAGAAAGGAGCTGTTGCGTTTAGACGTGCTCATGACCGCACCGAGGGTGAAAGTTAAAATTGTGTAAAACAGTCTCCACCGCAGTAGATGTTTATTTTGATGGCAACCAGTTTCGGTCTACAGATAATCTTCGAGCCGTAAGCACCGTGATCGCTGCTGGTGGCGGTGGATGGAACAAGATCCGTTAAGAAGACGGACGTCAAGGTGAGAGAAGGTGATCAATTTGTTGGTGTATCAACGCTGATTACCCAACGTGTCCACAAGACCTAGTGTACCACTCGCACCCATGTAAGGCATTGGTATTCAAAACATAAGGACAAAAGTAACATTCGCATCATGTGTCACTGCCAGAAAACTCAGCTCGATGAAATTTGCACAACACATTGAAAGAACTGGTACAGTATAGTATAGAAGGTATGTGAAAGAAATGCTCAATGAGACGAACAGAAATTACACTTTTACTCATAGACAATAGTTATACTGAAGTCACCTAGATTCATGATGATTCCGTGGACATTAAAAAAAAAAAGCGCGACATTCCTTTCAATAGGGAGTTGATCACCACGGTACGCAGTGCATGTTCTGTAACGTGCTCGCATACTGACCACAGAGTTGGTGAGGAGTTCTTCTTGGAATGCGTCCATTGCTCCACCATGATGGTTGTTGGTGCATGTGGAGATCCTGCAATACCTCTTCACAACGCATCGCAAACGTGCTCTGTAGGATTTAAGTCAGGGGAACGGGCAAGCAAGTCCATTCGTCAAATACCTGTTCGTTCCAAGAGCTCTCCACCGGCGCTTTTCGATTCGGTCGCACATTGTCATCCACAAAAGTGAACTCAGGACTGAATTCATACACCAGAAGACGCACGTAGGGGATGAGCGCAGTATCACAATAACACTCACTGGTGAGTGTACCGTGATCAATAATTTGAGGATCAGTATGCCCCTGCAACATTCTGCCACCTATGCCGTAACACCTGGACCACAAAAATGACCATGTTCGACAGTGTTGGACGCATACCCTCATGGCGAGAGGTGGGTACAAGTAATGCTACCATAAACACTGTCGAACATGATCGTTTTGGTGCAGTGCAAGTGGAAGAGCTCTTGGAACGAGAGGCTCTTTGGCGAAAGATCTGGCCTGCCCGTTCTTCCAACTTAAATGCCATCGAGCATCGTGTGATGCGTTGGGGAAATGTAACGCATTATAGCACGTCCAGATGCACCAACGACCATCTAGCGGTTGTCAAACGTGCTTGTGGAAGAATGGAACGCCTTACCACACGAATTTCTCGCCAACCTTGTGTCCAGCATGGGAGTACGTTGCAGAACACACACAGCTGTCCGTGGTCATCACATACCCTATTAAGGACCATGTTCCACAGTATTTGACGTCCAGAGGACCATCATGAATCGCTGTGACTTCGGTATAATTATTGTCTTTGAATATAAATGTTATTTCTGTTCGTCTCATTGTGTATTTCTTTGTTATCTACTTTCCTATACTTTAGCAGTTCTCTCTACGTACGGTCCAAGTTCCATTGAGCTATGCTACTTTGCAGGGACACATCTTGCGAAAATTACTTCCGTCCTTAAGTTTTGCATACTAGTGTAGATCCAAAACGACAGGAAGCAGACACAAGTATCAGGCTTTGTCGATGAAAATCGTTGTCGAACCAGAAAAGGTATGTTGCTGTCCGTGAATAAACTTGCATCTCAACCAGTTATCACTGAATGGGCATTTGGAGTCGCGTACCTCGGAAAATACGGTTTCTCAGAGGCAACATTAAACTAGACATCTCCAACAGACCATACAACACAGCACAGCAGCTGAATACATACGTGTGGTGTGGTGTAATATGTCGCGATTCTGCATCTTTTCATCCGACGAAAGACGTCGAACACATTGTTGGCCTGTTGAGGCGTTTAATTCGCAATGTGTGGAGCGTGTAGTTCTGGCCATATGTGGATCTGTGATATTTGGGGAGTTTTTCATACCATGATCTGTACCTTCTCAATACGTTTACCATGAACATAAAGCAGGATGTTTATTTCGACATTCTCGGTAAACTAGCTTAGCCTGTACTTGTAAATAGTCATGACGAATGTGCTGTAAACACTCCTAGTTAAAAAATGGTTCAAATGGCTCTGAGCACTATGGGACTTAACTGCTGTGGTCATCAGTCCCCTAGAACCTAGAACTACTTAAACCTAACTAACCTAAGGACATCATACACATACATTCCCGAGGCAGGATTCGAACCTGCGACCGTAGCGGTCGCTCGGCTCCAGATTGTAGCGCCTAGAACCACACGGCCACTCCGGCCGGCTACTCATTGTTATAATACAGGGGGAGTCACTAACTACTGCCACCTAGAATAACTCCGAAAGTATGATAGTAGCTGAAAAGTTTGTAGAACAAATGTTGCATGGGACAACTGGGGCCATAACTGACGTTGGGCTTTGGTTGCTAGGTGGAGTCCCTTCAGAGATATGAAGGTCAACTTCGTTTTTTTAAATGGGATGCTATAGTTTGGTACTTATTTTCTGATAGCGGCTATCGAGGCTATTCCAATGAGTGTAACAGTAAGGTATTTGAAGTTGATGTAAGTTATATAAGGAACAAGCAAGTGATTAGGTGGAAGTTAGACAAAATGGCTACCTCCAGTGAGCAGCAGCTGGTAGCAGACTCCGAGAGCGCCGCGGATGTCTTTTTCGGCGATCTCCCCGATGTAGACGGGCGCCGCGGTGGAGAAGGCGCCGCCGCAGAAGCCGGTGACGAAGCGGCCGACGAGCAGTGCTGCGGGGTGCCGGCAGAAGGCGAGCAGCAGCCAGCCGGCGACGAAGGGCGGCGCCGTGGCCAGCAGCGCGCGCCGCCGGCCCACGCGGTCCAGCAGCACGGCCGCCGCCAACATGGCCGCCAGGGCGCCCAGCGGCGTCACGCCGGCCAGCCACGACACCGTCTCGTCGGACAGGCCCAGCTGCCGCCGCAGCGGCTCCGACGCGGGCGACGTCCAACCCAGCACCGCGCCCAGCGAAAAGCCGCCCAGCGTCGCTGCACGGACCACAACCACACGTCAGCACTGCTGACTTCTGCATTGTGAACTTAAGGCCGTTGGAAGACAGCAAGGGCTTTCCAAGTCAGGAAACCAGAGACGCAGTGCAGACAACAGGAAAAAGTGGCAGCGTTTAGTTACCAGAAATGACCAGTAATTGTAGAGGCCTTCGATCTTGCAGATGCTCTAGGTCAGGGGTCTCCAAACGTTTTAGTCTGCGGGCCACATTGATTCCTCCACGAAGTCATAAGGGACAAGATCTACCCAGTGGGATCCATGATCACCGTAATGTAAGGCTAAAGGAAAGATGAAATCGCAAAAATCTACGGTTGTGGGAATAGCTAGCACTGAAACGAACTACGATTTTTATTTATTTACATAATTTTGATTGGTGGGCGTACCTGACCGAATTTCTGGCATTTTTTATTCTGGCGAATTTCACCGACAAAAAAGTATGTCGTCGCACATTCTTCACGAAAGCATCCTGCAAAGTTAAGGAAATCTCAAAATCATTGTTAGCAACACTATTACTACAAGACGTAACAGAGGTAGAATATGTCAACGCATTGTTATTTCAAGCAGCGCAACAATAAGTTTAGTTACGTAGTCTTGTAGCGAGTAGCAGAGCCAGAGCATATATTTGATAGTTCTGTTGCGTGATTGTGTCTATGTTGTGAGTGTCTCACGAGTTTTTTAGTGTCTTATGCGCTTTATTAGTAAGTGTGGGACAGTTCAGACTTTGAATTCGAAGAGACAAGGAAAATCTGAAAATCGAAATACGTAAAGAAAGTGAAATCTTGCTTAAGAAGCATCGTCCATAATGATTGATTACTAAGGCTAGTCGTCAAAGTGGCGTCCATTTGAAAGACTTCCACCAGACTCGTGAGTAGAATAAAATTCAAAGCATTTTTTTACTTAAAATGTTTTCGCCAACCAGTCAGTTAACCTTTTTTTTCATTATCGCACGGAGAATGGTCTGTCTGTTTATTCTGGATAGCCACAAGTTTAACCATGACCTTCTGCTTTGTAAAGATAGACCTCCAACAATGTCGCGGTGTATTGGTCACGATAGGCCTTCAACCTCAATTGCTGGCAATATAGGCACCACCTCAAATATTTGGCGGGTCGGGTACCACGGATGTCCCGCCAGCTAACGCGGGCAGGTTTGCCGGCCCTCGCGGGCCGGTTTCGGCCCGCGGGCCGTAGTTTGGAGATCCCTGCTTTAGGTAGCTGCCCAGAGGTTTCATTCATACACTATCTAGCTGCTATTGTAAGGTCTCGCAGTGAATGGAGATCGCCAACAGGCATGTCATTTCATATACCGCAAACCTGATATTCAGTCCTGAGGACTCAGTGGTCGCCTACAGGTTAGACTGAGATGAGAAATGAGTAATACTGTTGGAACGGCGGTCCCCACCCAAGCGAGCCCTCAGGGTGGGGTTAAGTAACGTAGAACACTACAATGTAGGCTTTCACGGCCGGTGTTTTCTTCAGTTGAAACTTCCGGGCTGAGAGGCCGTGGTCGATGTATAAGATTTCCACCTGACGTTTCGTCTCCATCTGCGGGAGGCATCTTCTGGGGTCGTCCGGCTACTGCCACTGAGGCTCCAGGTGCTCTCGCATTTATAGAGCGCATAGACGGCACCACCGTTCGCCACGTGATGCCGACGGTATCCCTATCTTTGCAAGGCGTCATCATTCTCGATTAAGAATAATCGTTTCTCATTCTGCTGGCGCATCGTCGTCATCCATATTTTGTGTAGTTTTAAAACTTCCTCTTTTCTATTAAAATAGTTATGGTGCTTGTGAATCTCAATTGCTTCTCTATACATGCGCGCATAATGGAATGTTCGTGCTAGAACGCTTCTCTCATTAAATTTAATTTCGTGGTTCCCATCTCGAAAAACATGCTCAGGTACGGCCTATTTTTCGATGTGTCCTAAGCGACAATTTCTTTTATGTTCGGCTAAGCGGGTGTTTACACTTCTTTTCATTGTTCCAATATACCGGGTGATCAAAAAGTCAGTATAACTTGAAAACTTAATAACGGAATAATGTACATAGAGAGGTAAAAATTGACACATGCTTGGAATGACATGGGGTTTTATTAGAACAAAAAAAATTATTGCTAGACGCGTGAAAGATCTCTTGCGCGCGTCGTTTGGTGATGATCGTGTGTTCAGCCGCTACTTTCGTCATGCTTGGTCCCCCAGGTCCCCGGGCCTCAGTCCGTGCGATTATTGGCTTTGGGGTTACCTGAAGTCGCAAGTGTATCGTGATCGACCGACATCTCTAGGGATGCTGAAAGACAACATCCGACGCCAATGCCTCACCACAACTCCGGACATGCTTTACAGTGCTGTTCACAATATTATTCCTCGACTACAGCTATTGTTGAGGAATGATGGTGGACATATTGAGCATTTCCTGTAAAGAACATCATCTTTGCTTTGTCTTACTTTGTTACGCTAATTATTGCTATTCTGATCAGATGAAGCGCAATCTGTCGGACATTTTTTGAATGTTTGTATTTTTTTGGTTCTAGTAAAACCCCATGTCATTCCAAGCATGTGTATCAATTTGTACGTCTCCATCTACGTTATTCCGTGATTTATTCAGTTTTCAAATTTATAGTGACTTTTTGACCACCCGGTATACTTGTCTACGACTGCATGGAATTTTGTATACCCCAGGTGCTGCTAGCGGGTGTCGGGCGTCTTTTGCAGTTCTTAAATATTCCTTAATCTTCTTGGTGGGTCTGAAGATTATTTCGATCCCATACTTGGCCAGAACTTTTCTGATACGATCCGTGACTTTATTAATGAACGGTATTAAAACTTTTCCAGTAGGTGACTGTTGTTGCTCTGGACTTCTGGTTTCTTTTCTTCATTTATGGAGGGCTCGATCAATTTCTTTGTTGGTATCAAACCATCATCCTAGACAAAAAAAGTGGTGTCATGAAATCCTTGCTGGACAGAGCCAAGAAAATCTGCGAGCTGGCTTACTTACAAGATGAACTAAATCACTTACAGTCAGCCTTCATGAAAAACGGATATTACAACTAGTAAATTGATCGAGCCGTCCATAAAAAAACAGAAGAAGCCAGAAGTCCAGAGTAACAACGGCCACCTACTGGAAAAGTTTTCCTACCGTTCATTAATAAAGTCACGGACCGTATCGGTAAAGTTCTGGCCAAGTATGGAATCGAAACAATCTTCAGACCCACCAAGAAGATTAAGGAATATTTAAGAACTGCAAAAGACGCCCGACACCCCCTAGCAACACCTGTAGATACAAAATTCCATGCAATTGTGGACAAGTATATATAGGAACAACAAAAAGAAGTGTAGACACCCGCTTAGCCGAACATAAAAGAAATTGTCGCTTAGGACACATCGAAAAATCGGCCGTAGCTGAGCATGTTTTTCGATATGGGAACCACGAAATTAAATTTAATGAGACAAGCGTTCTAGCACGAACATCTCATTATCATGCGCGCATGTATAGAGAAGCAATTGAGACTCACAAACACCATAACAGTTTTGATAGAAAAGAGGAAGTTTTAAAACTACACAAAATATGTATGTCGACGTTGCACCAGCAGAATGACAATCGATTACTCTTAATCGACAATGATGACGCCTTCCAAAGATAGGCATACCGTCGGCATCACGTGACGAATGGTGGTGCCCTCTGTGCGGTCTGTAAATGCGAGAGTACCTGGAGCCTCAGTGGCAGTAGCCGGACGACCTCAGATGTCTCCGCAGATGGAGACGAAACGTTAGGTGGAAATTTTATACATCGATCACGGCCTCTCAGCCTGGAAGTTTTAACTGAGAACGTATAACACTGTTGTTGCTAGCCATAATGGGAAGGGTAGTGACTTTTAGCTTTCAACCATACACACTTGCTGCCAAACAAGGAGTTTGATAGCATAATATCCAGAAGCATCTCTGCCTATGGAGTAGGAGAAGGGAAAGGACGGGAACGTCACTGCCAGAGGCCAGAATTTTTGTACTCAGACTATTGGGATGCCTACTACCTGTCACTCAGAGCCAGTCTCAGGGAAGCTCCAACAAGTCTGTTTCCTCACTTGGAGTCCTATTCTCAATGTTCGTACTTTACAATGCTCCTAGTGATTGCTACTTCTGTTAGTTCCTCACCTCAGGGACCAAGAAACTGACTTTTGTTGCACAACCAGTAGCCTGCAGTGTAGTAGTTAGTCTGAAGGAAACACACCTTTGAGTTCCCTGAGTCTCCTGCGAGAATCACATGGTGTCCCAATATCCGCTTCTTTCGTAGGTGCCCTGTGACTGTATTTAGCCCTGATCCAGGCAAACAACCAGCCATCACCTGAAGCTTGTCTTTCTGCATTTGTTCCTTGTGCTGGCGTAAGCTGTTGCCAGTACACCAGGTGGCAAAGAGGTTGCAAGAAGATCGATAGAGGCCAAAGACAGGCTCACAAGAAACTCGCCACCAACGCCCTCTCGGCCGCCAGTATTTAGATCGCTGCCATGGACCAGAGGACCCAGTCAGTTCCAGTCAGTCACCCATTGAGTCACCGAGCCATCAACTGCAGCCCAATGAGAGTCACAGTAGTAGTTAGCTTTGCCTCTACCTCAGCGACAGGCAGCACTAGTAGTGTACATAGCAGAGTTGTACTTCACCAGCAGTGAGGCTAACGTGGACTATTACAGAAGAGCTTGTACCTCCACATCTGGACTATCTTAAGTAGCTTCCTGTTTATGTTAATAAAGAATCCTGTTAATACGTACATGCAGTTGTGTTACAGAAAGAGAATACCAGCCACCAAACAAAATCCTCTCCTTGCTTCCGATGGTACAGGCCTACAGTGACAATGGGTACACACAAAACTCCTAATAGCTCGGGAGTTATAGACTGACCTCGAACCCCCACTCTCTCTCAGTCCTATGCTGGGACATGACAGCTTGCCCACCTGCATATACACATAACACTCTAGCTTCCAGAAGACACGGTCTGATTTCGATGTGACTTCTCACACATACAGACCATCAGCGGCTTTACAAATGATTAGACTTACAATTCTCTGTGGCAGGCAGAACAGCCACCAGAGTCCATTAATGACACCCGTAATCAGTGTTGTTGCCAGGCGTCGTACGGTATATTACGGGGTTGGACAGCATCACATCTTGAGTGATCACTGTGAAGGACACCGAGGTGTCACGCACTCTCGTGAGACAAAGCTACCACCGTCTCACAGTTTGATACAGCCTTCACTATCGGTCTCCATTTGGCCAATTGGTAGAATCGTGCAATGTCCAGATTTGTGGGGCACTCAGATGTGACAGTATCCTACTGCAAAAGTGATGGCAGATGTACTCATCAAGTTCCCAGTCGCCACTTCTACTACCAAAAAGTAGGATCGCGGTATTGTGTACCAAGCACATAGTAGCCCCTTCACAACTGCACCTGTTATCTGAGAACAGATAACGAAATCCCTGAAACATTCTATCTCATCCCCTAACGCTGGTTGGAGAGTAGCAGCAGCTGGGCTAGAGAATTACTGTGCCAGACGCAGACTGTCCTTAACACCACACACAGACGATAGTGTTTGCAGTGGTGCTATGAGTGGGAAGCACGGACTGATGCTGAATGGAGTCATATTGTGTGTAGGAATCAACCACGGTTCTGCACAGTCCTAGACGGCAGTCAGCTGGAGTTATGGTGGCAACGTGGGATGAAGCACCATTTCTCGAATGAGTTGGGGAAGCATAGCCTAGAGAAAATATATGTAATAATATTTATCTTTCAGGAAGATATTGTATAAAATTGTATTCTTAGAAGAAATATTTTTTCAGAAAAAAATCTACCTATAACTGTATCCTGAACTGTATTTCAAGTGAAGGTGGAGAGTTATAGACGCCACATGAATCAGGTGGCGTGACAGTGTTCGAAAAATTATTCACAATGTAGAAGGACATCAATGCAGTGCCAAACATAATGTAGGATGGGCCTACAAACTTACATGGATGCATTATAAAGCGAAAGGTCTAGGAAAGATTTCAGATGATTACACATAAATGAAACGTTAAATAAATTGAAGTTTTTCAGAAGCAGAAATTAATTTTTTTCTTTTTTTTTAAAATTATTGGGTACAAGACTATTTTGTAAGTGATTTTTAGCAAAATAAGATTTTGCAAAACAATAACCTAGGTTAGTTTTAAAACCGCCAAGTAAGCATTATGTATTCTAGTCATTAAATTCTCTTCGGAAAACTATTAGATTGTCAAAAATGGTCACGATGTTGTATAATTATTAAAAACTTGTTCCAAATTTTTTATAATCATAGGGTTTGTGAGGCGTAAGCCTTTACACCGCACCTATGGCAGTAAATACGAGGGAGCTGCTCGCTCCAGAGATGAGTCATGGCTGTCGCATGGCAGAAATGCGCTGTGATTCAGCAGCAGTTTCAAGTAGTTACGGCTGTGGCCGAAAGGTGTCAGCATCTTACGGACTTAAATCATACGTAGTTAAAACATTGTATATTGGGAACGAAATAGTATCATCGTGAATACGGGGGTGAGTCAAACAAAAACCTTAAATTTGTAATAACAAATCGAAATTTCGCGCCGTTATCCTGTAAGTTGGTAAGCGTGCTACAAACGGCGTGCAGCATGGCCTGTAGGTGGCAGCATAGTGCAATTGCACACATACCGTCGCAGTATCAGTGTAAAGATGGCCGCCCCACTTGCGACTTGTACCAGGGAAGAACAGCGTTCTGTTATTCGGTATTTGCATAGTGAAGGTGTGAAACCTATTGAAATTCATCGACGAATCAAGTTTCAATACGGTGATGCATGTTTGTCACAACAGCAAGTCTACAAATGGAGTAGGAAGTTCGCAAATAGTGTGACTTCAATGGAAGATGCTCCTCGTCCAGGTCAGGCACAACGAGTTGTGACTCCACAGAACATTGCAGTAGTTGAAGCCATGGTGAAGGAAAACCGCCGAGTGACACTGAATAACATTGCAGCATGTTTAGAGATTAGTCATGGGTCAGCACACCACATTGTGCATGATGTGCTCCAGTTTCACAAAGTGTCTGCAAGATGGGTGCCACGGCAGCTGACTCCTGAAATGAGAAAACTACGTGTTGATGCTTGTGGAGAACTTCTTCTGTGGTTTGAACGAGAAGGTGACTTCCTTGCAAGAATCCTTACCGGGACGAAACCTGGGTTCACTTCCACCAACCGGAAGCGAACATAACGAGCAAGGAATGGCGCCATTCCTCACCACCAAGTGATTTCCATATGTTTGGACCACTCAAAGACGCAATGGGAGGAAAGAAGTTCCGTTCTGATGAAGAGGTACGCCACGCGGCGCATGAGTGGTTGCGCGGACTACCAAAAGAATTTTTTTGTAAAGGAATTTATTCACTTTGTAAGTGCTGGAGGACTTGCATTGAGTATGGGGGAGATTATATTGAAAAGTGATACAGCTTCATACCAAATCTGCACAATAAATAATATTTAAAAAAACATTTAAGGTTTTCATTTGACTCACCCTCGTATTATGTCTTCTGATAATTATTGTTGATTTAATAAATTTTATTATTAGTGTGAATTGGAAGTAATATAATAAATGAATAAGTGGATAATTTCTGGGACCTAATGGATGAAAAACTATCTAAAATTCCTAAACACCTTGTGAAACTCCTTATGAGTGACTGCAATGCTCAACTCGGCTGAGAACGAAAATACAAGAAAATTATAGGAAATTACACTGCCCATAAGAAAACCAACCAAATCTACAAAAGATTTATAGCCATCTGTGAAAATCGCTGAATGCAGTTAATGTCGATCCACTTTCGCCATCTACCCAGAAAGCAGGCCACTTGGCGATCTCCCTTCCAAAACATTTGAGATTTCCAAATAGACCACATCTCCAGGAGGAACAGTCCTGAAATTATGAATGTCAAAGAAAAACATAAATGTGGCTTCAGATCATTAGATGTCCACAATTAAATTCAAACCTATATCCACAAACGCCAGAAAGACCACCAAAAAAATTATACGCTTTGACACTGACAAGTTTCGACAAAGGGTCATGGAGTTCCAAGAAAAGGCAAGACCAAGTGACTGTGACTTCAATACCACCAAAGCCTTATCGAGGCTGCCAAAAAAGTTACAGAAATCAAAAGAAGCAAAAAGCGTGCCTGCTGAAGTGACACATGTGAGTCAGTCCTCAAGGTAAGGCTCAGTGCATGAAAACAATTATACTCAACTAAATCGGAAACTGACTGGGAAACCTACAAAATACAACGTTCCCAAACAGCCAGGTCGATCAGAACTGAGAAACGCAAGTACGAAAAACCACTCGTAGAAAAGATAAAACAAAATTTTAGGAAGAATGAAACCAGAGAGTACTACAGAGCCTTCTGACACAGACTGACTGGTTACAAACTGCCGTCATTGTGCTTTCAGCGAAAAGACGGTACACTGGCCATTTCAAATGAAGAAAATTGTCGGATTCTAACAGACTGCTTTCGAGGCCTAATGAACTGTAATAAACTACCAAGCCCCAGTAAGACCAAAGAACCACTACTCAGGTGCCCAGAGTCCAGACCACCTGACAAAGATGAAATCAAGCGCCACATTGCCCGTCTCAAAAACAACAAAGCACCTATAGAAGGCTCATTTGTAGCATTACTGTGGTAATATGCTCCAAAGGAATCACTTGAAATCTTACAAAAACAAATAAAAAAGTTTGGAATCAGGAAACACTGCCCGAAAGGCCGCATGAAAGACATTATCAACTACCAAGAAATATCCCTGCTACCGGTAACCTATAAAATTCTCTCAATCGCCATTCTGGAGCGTTTAGAAGCCCAAATCGCACATCAAATAGTTCAATATCAAAGGGGCTTCATAAAAAGTCGCTCAGCATCCGAACAGGTCTACAACCTCAAAACATTAATCAGATATTATACTCCAAGGTCCAAACACTATGTGTCAGTCTTTGTGGACTTCTAGAAGGCGTACGACTCCATAGACGGGAGCTCCTGCTGAACATCCTAAATGAGTTCGGAGTTGACCTTAAACTGCAGGCATTAGTTAAAGCTACCCTAACAGATACAAAATCCAAAGTAAAATTCCTCGGGTGTTTCTCGGATTCCTTTGACGCCAAAACAGGGGTCAGGCAAGATGATAGCCTGTCTCCAATGCTTTTCAACTGCATCCTTTGAAAGATCATCAGAACGTGGCGCGAATAATTAATGGAAACCAACAATAGCCCGTTGCGAATTGGAACCATATCGAAGGGGATTGAGGTAGAATGCTTAACTTTCGCCGATGACATGGCCATTCTGTCAAACGACGTTGACACAGCAAGAGTTCAAATCGAACTGTTAAAAAAAATCGCTGCACAAAATTGTCTGCAAATGTCATTTGAGAAAACAGAAGTCATGATTAATATTAAAGATGCCCCACCAAGACTCCGTACGAAATATGGGGTCATCACCCAGGTAGACAAATTCAAGTACCTGGGTGAGATCATCATGAAAAATGGACTGGACAAGGAAGCGCTTAGGGTACAGGTACGCAAACTAGAAACAGCTTATCAAACATCCCGCATGATCTGCAACAAGAAATGCCTTTCCCAGAACACTAAGATACGTCACTGCGAAACAGTTTCGATCCAGTAGTTTTTTATGCAGGCAAAACCTTATCCCTAAACGCTGATAAAAGGCTCCTCGAAGAACTGGAGGAAAAAGACCGCAATATCATTAGAAGAAACCTTGGATCCAAGTACAAGAATGGCATCCATCAAAAAGGATCCAAAAGGGAAGTCTACAGGAAAATAGAAAAAATTACAGACACAATCTGTAAACGACGGGAACGATTTTATGGTCATCTCAAACGAATGGACGTAAATAGGTTAATCAAACATATATTTCTCTTTTTTATTCAAAATCCAAAACTACGATGCCATGGTTTAAAAACAGCAAAGAAGACCTCCAGATGCTACGTATCAAACCCAGCAGTGATGTATGCTTTCTCATGAGGTAGACTCGGAAGGATATTATAGGATTTAAGAGTAAATGTATGGCTGACTAGTCCATCAATATACTTAAAAGCAGCAGTCTTCACTTTCATGGCCGATTTATATTCAATGCGCTTAAGCTTGGGTAGTAATTTGTTTCCCTTAGGAATATCATTCCCTGTTGTGTCATCTAATAGAGGCACCTTTTTATAGTTCCTGGCCCACCATTTCTAGACAGAGTATCATCTGGATTCTCCACAACTAACTCTTCCTAGCATTGCGACATTACGAGCGGAGGGTCTGCAATGCAATTAAACTATAAGATGCAGAAAGGCCATTTTTATTTTGCAGAAAGTAACAACTGTGCTAGATATGTCATTCTACATCTTACATGATAATCAGAAGCGAGAAAAATCATGTCCCAGCGAGTATATCTGTGATCTTTCTGCACAGCGCACAGAGTTGCACTCCAGTTATCAGTTAATGCAAAAAAACGAAAATTTAAAATTTTGTCAGATTTGCTCATTCTGCATCTTGTATCTCATTTAAATTTGTTCCACGTCTTTCGCACTAATACTCGTGTCACCTGCAAAAAGAACAATTTGTATTCCAACTGTCATGTTTAGTGGCAGATCGTTGACGTTGTTGTTTTTTGTTACTTTCTTCACTCCAAAGACTGGCTTCATGCAGCTCTCCATGCTATTGTATCCCGTGCAAGCCTTTCGTCTCTGAATAACCACTGCAACCTACATCCTTCTGAATCTGCTTACTGTAATCCTTTCTTGGTCTCCCTCTACGATTTTCACCCCCTACGCTTCCCTCCAGTACTAATCTGGTGATCCCTTATGCCTCAGAATGTGTCGTACCGACCGATCCCTTCTTTTGGTCGGGTTGTACCACAAATTTCGCTTCTCCCCAGTTCAAATCAGTAGCTATTCATTAGTTACGTGATCTACCCACCTAATTTTCAGTATTCTTCTGTAGCACCGCATTTCAAAATTTTTTTCTCTTCTTGTGTAAACTGTTTATTGTCCATGTTTCACTTCCATACATGGCTACGCTCCATACGGATACTTTCAGAAAGGAATTCCTGACACTTAAATATACAGGTATAGTCGATGTTAACAAATTTCTCTTCTTCAGAAACGGTTTTATTGCCATTGCCAGTTTACCCTTTCCTCCCTACTTCGATAATCATCAGTTATTTTGCTCCCCAAATAGCGAAACTCATTTACAACTTTAAGGGTCTCTTTTCCTAACCTGATTCCCTCACCATCACCTGATTTAATTCGAATACATTCCATTCTCCTCGTTTTGCTTTTGTTGATGTTCATCTTATATTCTCCTTCCAAGATACTGTCCATTCCGTTTAACTGCTCTTCCAAGTTCTTTACTGTTTCTGACAGAATTACAATTTCATTGGTAAACCTCAAAGATTTTATTTCTACTCCCTAGACTTTAATCCCTACTTCAAATTTTTCTTTTGTTTTATGTACTGCTTATACCATATACAGATTGAATAAAATTGGGGATAGGCTACAGCCCTGCCTCACTCCCTTTTCAACAACTGCTTCCATTTCGTGTTCCTCGACTCTTATAACTGCCATATGGTTTCTGTATAAATTGTAAATAGCCTTTCGCTGCCTGTATTTTACCCTGCCACCTTTATAATTTGAAAGAGAGTATTCCAGTCAACATTCTCAAAAGTTTTCTCTAAGTCTACAAATTCTATAAACGTAGGTTTGCCTTCCGTAACCTAACCTCTATGAGAAGTCGTAGGGTCAGTATCGCTTCGCGTGTTCCTCCGCTTCTCTGGAATCCAAAATGATCTTCCTAAAGGTCGGTTTCCACCACTTTTTCCATTCTTCTGCAAAGGGTTCGGTTAGTATTTTGCGTCCGTGACTTATTAAGCTGATAGTTCGTTAATTTTCACAGCTGTCAGCACCTACTTTCTTTTAATTGGTACTATCGATATATATAAAAAAACAATGGTCCCACACCTGAAACCCTGTGGCACTGCCCACTTTATATGACCCCAGTCAGATTCAAACCTCTTCCCTGTTTGTTGTTACTGGAAATCAACATTCTGCTCCTGCTTTCCAGGTATGTAGTGCACCACTGTTGAGCTTCTTCCCTAATCCTGTAATTCCACAAATAATGCAAAACTATTCTACTGTTCTACACAATCGATTCCTTTTGTTAAATCAAAGATTCTACCCGCTGTCCTGAACCTATCGTTTAGACCTGCTAGTGCATCACATATAAAATAATTACATCTACATCTACATCTACATGGTTACTCTGCAATTCACACTTAAGTGCCTGGCACAGGGTTCATTAAACCATTTTCATACTACTCCTCTACCATTCCACTCTCGAATGGCGCGTGGGAAAAAGAAACACCTAAATCTTTCCGTTCGAGCTCTGACTTCTGTTATTTTATTATGATGATCATTTATCGCTACGTAGGTGGGTGTCAACAAAATATTTTCGCATTCGTAAGAGAAAGTTGGTGACTGAAATTTCTTAAACAGACCTCGCCACAAAGAAAACCGCCTTTCTTTCAGTGACTGCCACCCCAACACGCGTATCATATCAGTAACACTCTCACCCCTCTTGCGCGATAACACGAAACGAGCTGCCCTTCTTTGCACTTTTTCGATGTCCTCCGTCAATCCTACCTGGCAAGGATCCCATACCGCGCAACAGTATTCCAGCAGAAGACGGACAAGTGTAATGTAGGCTGTCTCTAAGTGGGTTTATCGCATCTTCTAAGTGTTCTGCCAACAAAGGGCAGTCTTTGTTTCGCCTTCCCCGCAATATTATCTATGTGGTCTTTCCAATTTAAGTTGCTCATAACTGTAATTTCTAGGTATTTAATCGAATTGGCAGCCCTTAGATTTGTGCGATTTATATCATTTCCAGTATCTACTCCACTCCTAAATCTAAACTGTGAGTCATTAAGCAAATACGGTGTACTGAGTTTTGCAATTACTCTCCTGTACAATTCTTTGCGAAAACTTTCGAAAATTCTGTTAGCAAAGAAACTTGCCGGTAATCGTATACCTTATTTCTTTTGTCCGTTTTGATTCACTAACTAACTAGAAATTTTAACACAGCGTCATTAATGACAGAGATCAGTACAGAATGCTTATCAGATCGCTAGATTATCACCAGTTACTAACAGCAGTAAAAATGTGTCCAGATACTGGAGTGACATCAAATCTTAAATGGAAAAACACTCATAGCGTCGGGATGACAGAGCACTGGGCTAAGGGGAAATTTTGATAGCATTAACGACTACGTGGTCCAGTGAAGGCATAGAAAGAAAGTAAAACGTCATGGAAGTCAAGCAACATCAAGGTCGCTGTGGAAATACTAGTTGGTCAGATTGCAAAAACGTCATCTCGCATGATCTACATATATACAGGGTGGTCCATTGCTCGTTACCGGGCCAAATATCTCACGAAATAAGAATCAAACGAAAAAACTACAAAGACAGAGACTCGTCTAGCTTGAAAGGGGGAAACCAGATGGCGCTGTGGTTGGCCCACTAGATGGCGCTGCCATAGGTCAAACGAATATCAACTGCTATTTTTTAAAATAGGAACCTCATTTTTATTACATATTCGTGTAGTACGTATACAAATATGAATGTTTTAGTTGGACCACTTCTTTGGTTTTTGATAGATGGCGCTCTAATAGCCACAAACATATGGCTCACAATTTTAGACGAACAGTTAGTAACAGGTAGGTTTTTAAATTAAAATACAGAACGTAGGTACGTTTGAACGTTTTATTTCGGTTGTTCCAATGTGATACATGTATCTTTGTGAACTTATCGATTCTGAGAACGCATGCTGTTACAGCGTGATTACTTGTAAATACCACATTAATGCAATAAATGCTCAAAATGATGTCCGTCAACCGCAATGCATTTGGCAATACGTGTAACGACATTCTTCTCAACAGCGAGTAGTTCTCCTTCCGTAATGTTCGCACATGCATTGACAACACGCTGACGCATGTTGTCTGGCGTTGTCGGTGGATCACAATAGCAAATATCCTTCAACTTTCCCCACAGAAAGAAATCCAGGGACGTCAGATCCGGTAACGTGCGGGCTATGGTGTGGTGCTTCGACGACCAATCACCTGTCATGAAATATGCTATTCAATACGGCTTCAACCGCACGCGAGCTATGTGCCGGACATCCATCAGTTGGAAGTACATCACCATTCTGTCATGCAGTGAAACATCTTTTAGTAACATCGGTAGAACATTACGTAGAGATCAGCATACATTGCATCATTTAGATTGCTATCGATAAAATGGGGGCCAATTTTCCTTCCTCCCATAATGCCGCACCATACATTAACCCGCCAAGGTCGCTGATGTTCCACTTGTCGCAGCTATCGTGGTTTGTCCGTTGCCCAGTAGTGCATTTAATGCGAGTTTACGTTACCGCTGTTGGTGAATGACGCTTCATCGCTAAATAGAATGCGTGCAAAAAAATCTGTCATCGTCCCGTAATTTCTCTTGTACCCAGTGGCAGAACTGTACACGACGTTCAAAGTCGTCCCCATGCAATTCCTGGTGCATAGAAATATGGTACAGGTGCAATCGATGTTGATGTAGCATTCTCAACACCGACGTTTTTGAGATTCCCGATTATCGCGCAGTTTATCTGCTACTGATGTGCGGATTAGCGCGACAGCAGCTAAAACACCTACTTGGGTATCATCATTTGTTGCAGGTCGTGGTTGACGTTTCACATGTGGCTGAACACTTCCTGTTTCCTTAAATAACGTAACTATCCGGCGAACGGTCCGGACACTTGGATGATGTCGTCCAGGATACCGAACAGCATACATAGCACATGCCCGTTGGGCATTTTGATCACAATAGCCATACATAAACACGATATCGACCTTTACCGCAATTGGTAAACGGTCCATTTTAACACGGGTAATGTATCACGAAGCAAATACCGTCAGCACTGGCGGAATGTTACGTCATACCACGTACTTATACGTTTGTGGCAGTTACAGCGCCATCACAAAGCGAAGAAAGTGGTCCAACTAAAACATTCATATTTCTTTACCTACTACACGAATATGTAATAAAAATAGGGTTTCCTATTTAAAATATTGGTGTTGGTATTCGTTTGACCTATGGCAGCGCCATCTAACGGGCCAACCACAGAGCAATCTGGTTTCCCCCTTCAAGCTAGACGAGTTTCGTTCTTTGTAGTTTTTTCGTTTGATTCTTATTTCGTGAGATTGCCAATAGTAGTTCAAAAACACACTGTCCAGTGACCACTTGTCAAAAGTCTGCATAACCACCTTTAGCAGCGCGATCGCCATGAGGTGTGCAGGAAGAGATTTAGTGAGGTTCAGAAAGGTACCGACATGAATGTGGAGGCGTGCCAACTCCAGTACAGTGGCCATCTCCACTACGTTTCTTGGCTCAAGATTTGTTGCGTGGACGGCCCAAACGAGGTGATCCCAGAGATTCTCGATTGGATTTAAATCCGGGGACTTTAGTGGCCAGTGGGAAAAAATGGCACTAAGCACTACGGGAGTTAACATCTGACGTCATCAGTCCCCTAGACTTAGAACTACTTAAAACTAACTTGGCATGCGGATTCCAGCTTTCGTCGCCGGTGAGCAGCAGTCAGTATGGGTGCAGGACCCAAGCGCTGAACCGTCGTTGAGCAAACACTGTTATTGGCTCCGTAGTTCATCCGGTGGTCAATTACTCAACAGTTGCATGAGTATTCGCCTGCACATGTCTTGCAGCAGTCGTTCAGCATTGTCATCTACGGTCGGTGGTACACGACAGTTGCTTCGGTGCAAGATCTGAATAGCCCCGTTTTGCCATGCACTGCAAACTTTAACCTCGGCGGAACATGAATAGTTTACAAACTTAACCGTTTAGGCAATACTTACACCTTTGGAGCGAAGGACAATGATCGTACCCTTTTGGACGTCAGATAAATCGCTCCGATCCTCCCTCTGGCATGGGTGTGTGTGTTTGTCCTTAGGATAATGTACGTTAAGTAGTAGTGGTGGTGGTGGTGGTTGGTGTTTAACGTCCCGTCGACAACGAGGTCATTAGAGACGGAGCGCAAGCTCGGGTTAGGGAAGGATTGGGAAGGAAATCGGCCGTGCCCTTTCAAAGGAACCATCCCGGCATTTGCCTGAAACGATTTAGGGAAATCACGGAAAACCTAAATCAGGATGGCCGGAGACGGGATTGAACCGTCGTCCTCCCGAATGCGAGTCCAGTGTGCTAGCCACTGCGCCACCTCGCTCGGTGTTAAGTAGTGCGTAAGCTTAGGGACTGATTACCTTAGCAGTTAAGCCCATAAGATTAAATAAAAATAAAAAAATTAAAAAAAATCGCTCCGTTTCCGCGTTACGGCAATGACTGTAACATTTTCCGCATTCCTCTAACACGAATCATATATCCCCCACTTGTGGTACTGCCACCTGCCGTGTGTGAATGGTTAATTGCACGTTGACGTCCAACATAGGCGGCGGTCACATTAATATGACTGCACATTGTATAATAAAACTTTGAACTGAACTAAGTGCTAGAAAGAAATTAAGTAAGAGATTGGTAAACTGTGATTACTGCGTGCAAGAACACAAGGTATACCAAAACTATACCGAAAAACGTTAAGGGATTACACAGGTTGTGTTAATGAACAACTTGAGGAAATGTCAACCAAATACATTACAGAGAATCGAAGTGATAGAAGCCAATGCCTGCCCGAGGTCACCTCTTCAACAGTTAACGTGAGTGAGTACACTGGTGGACGAAGTTGTCTCAGTGGACTTGACAGCATGCAAGTCTTTTGAAAATAACGACATTTTGTCTACGGGGTGCGTGATTGACACAGTCATAAGCGGTTTCGGCCATACAATGACCATCTTCATATTCTGATCACAGGTTCATGCGTTGTCAAACTGTGTCATAAACATGTGATTGCGACTATAAATAAACAAAAAATATTTAGCATGCAGTCGTCAGATGGCGTCTAACTTTTTCACCTTCATCGCAACACCGCTGGTAGTCCCTCGACCTACAAACTCGCGTGTGCCGTCGAAGGCGCACTGCAGTAGTAGGCGTTGCCCCTGTACCTTCAGTTCCCTGTGCCATCATTAGATTACATTGCTGGGAGTGAACTGCTGTTTTCAGTTTGTTCCTCAAGATGCCCTCTACAACCACTCAAAGTTTGTTGGTGCCGTTTTATACTAAAAATGGTTCAAATGGCTCTGAGCACTATGGGACTTAACATCTGAGGTCATCAGTCCCCTAGATTTAGAAATACTTAAACCTAACTAACCTAAGGACATCACAAACATCCATGCCCGAGGCAGGTTTCGAACCTGCGACCGTAGCGGTCGCACGGTTCCAGACTGAAGCGCCTAGAACCGATCGGCCATCAGCGGCCGACGCCGTTTTATACTATTCAGCATAATCGTCGTTTTCCTGGCTGACATGTTTTTACAGGTCTTCAGAACTGGCTTCACCATTTGGTATCGACTTCCAATTATTCTTATTTAAAAACATCACCAGAGCCAAAGATATATTTCTTGCTTCTACAGAACAAATAGTAAACTAGACACATACCTGAGAGAGCCGCGAACAGCTGAGGCAACCTTCTGCGTAAAGTAGATGGCTTTCCCATTTCGCCCATGGCTACTGTCGCTTAAACTCTGAAACATGCATTTATCCAAGTATTAACATCACAATAACTGTAAGACCAAGAGCAGTGGAAAGACTGCTGCTTTAGTTATTTGAGTGTGAAGTGTTAGTTTTGTTATGTGTCATCGATGTAGTTGTGACACCTGTTGAGGAGCTTTCACTACGCTTCCTAGACGCCGTCACTGCAGTCGCCTACAGCACCAACATCGATTACATTGTAGTGACAATCATCTACATCTTGGATAGATAGAGAGGATCACTAAGACGTCTCATACCCTTTGAAAAGCGTTTTTTGAACCTGTCGGATATCTTATTTAATGTTCTCCACTCCAAAACGGTGACGGCAGGAAGGGGATCCGGCTCTATCACTAACTTTGTCAGATCCGTTATTTAACATTAAGAAATAGTTTCGCATTCTGCGACTATAAATTGACGTCAGCTGTTTACGACACATGAAAATTAGTGCTGCACCGAGACTCAAACCCGGATTTCTTGCTTATCGCTAGCGGACGCCTTAACACTGTTTTCGTCATTTGGTCTGGAAGGACGTCACATGACACCCCAACAAGTTCATCGCTCAATGTTTTCATATGCCGTGTAGTCCCAACCCTAATGGTCACACTGTTCGTGATGCCCGCAAAGGGAGACCAATATTATATGGTCGCACTGTTTGTGATGCCCGCACAGGGAGACAAATATTATATTGTTATTTTAGCCCACTGAGAATTGGATGCATCATTGATGATTATAATGTCTATGTTTGCACAGGGTCTGTTTCTTCATCATACGATGTCCTCCAGACATGCAAGTGTGTCTGAAGGACATTATGTTGTGAATATACAGACACTGTGTAAACACAGACATTGTAACCATCAGTGATGGGCAAGTAGTTACCATGCCGACACCGTGAAGACACGGGATAAAGACCAGGAAAAAAAGAAGGTGGTTGATTTATACATTACAATAGTTCAACACGAAGTACAACTCCAATTAAAACATCGTTCCAGGTACCAACGAGTCAGTAATTTTACCGGTCGTACTCGTTTCTGTAATGAGCTTATATTTTTCACTTTAATTGCAAGACAGCAATATTTGCTCGTATTTACCCCTCTCGTACTATGTACCCAATGTGCTTCGCGACATCTATATCACTGTAGCATTACACAGAGAGTAAAAGTTGGGAATAATGGAAGACTTGAGGTGAAGATTCGTTTTATTTGTTTAAAATGTAAATTTTTGCAATTGTAAAACTGTTAATAGTGCAAACATATTGTCATCACCGATCAGGTTATTTGTCTGTAAAAGACCATTTCATAAGACAATTCTCGCTGCATTATTGTCAAACGCCCTACTTAGTTCCCTGAACACAAAATTATGTATTTCCCAGACTCCTCTATTTATCAACTGTACATGGGTAATGTGCTCGCAAGCAGCTCTTAATACAGCTTATCTTCGTTAGAACATTCTCACACAAAGATTTCGAAAATTTATTTTTAGGTTTTTAATTAGTAGACACGTATATTCATCGACAAACATGATACAACATAAAGCTCGGTGCCAGTCCTAACGGAGTTTTCTGATGTGCATATTTTGCTACCTTTGGATGTAATCTCATCTGATTTAGTCTCATAATGTGACTAAGCAGTTTAAAAAAATATAATACACAAAGTGAATGTTATATACATAATTTTCCACAATGCCTGCCTGAAAAAGTTGGAACTGGGTACAGAAAAGAATGAAAGCTTCTGCCACAGTTGTATTGTAAAATTGTTGTGTACTGAGTAAAATCTTTTTGTAAACCGACATATTTTGTGTTGAAGCCCATTAAGAATAACAGAGCTCTGTCTCTTCAAAGTAATCGGGGAGTTCTAAATGCGACATGAACCTAAAATCATTGCGGTTATAATTTCCAAATACGGAATGTAGAAACGCGGTATCCGTACGGCAATCTCATAATTTTTGAAACTTCCTGGCAGATTAAAACTGTGTGCCCGACCGAGACTCGAACTCGGGACCTTTGCCTTTCGCGGGCAAGTGCTCTACCAACTGAGCTACCGAAGCACGACTCACGCCCGGTCTCACAGCTTTACTTCTGCCAGTATCTCGTCTCCTACCTTCCAAACTTTACAGAAGCTCTTCTGCGAACCTTGCAGAACTAGCACTCCTGAAAGAAAGGATATTGCGGAGACATGGCTTAGCCACAGCCTGGGGGATGTTTCCAGAATGAGATTTTCACTCTGCAGCGGAGTGTGCGCTGATATGAAACTTCCTGGCAGATTAAAACTGTGTGCCCGACCGAGACTCGAACTGGGGACCTTTGCCTTTCGCGGGCAAGTGCTCTACCAACTGAGCTACCGAAGCACGACTCACGCCCGGTCTCACAGCTTTACTTCTGCCAGTATCTCGTCTCCTACCTTCCAAACTTTACAGAAGCTCTTCTGCGAACCTTGCAGAACTAGCACTCCTGAAAGAAAGGATATTGCGGAGACATGGCTTAGCCACAGCCTGGGGGATGTTTCCAGAATGAGATTTTCACTCTGCAGCGGAGTGTGCGCTGATATGAAACTTCCTGGCAGATTAAAACTGTGTGCCCGACCGAGACTCGAACTCGGGACCTTTGCCTTTCGCGGGCAAGTGCTCTACCAACTGAGCTACCGAAGCACGACTCACGCCCGGTCTCACAGCTTTACTTCTGCCAGTATCTCGTCTCCTACCTTCTGCAAGGTAGGTTCGCAGAAGAGCTTCTGTAAAGTTTGGAAGGTAGGAGACGAGATACTGGCAGAAGTAAAGCTGTGAGACCGGGCGTGAGTCGTGCTTCGGTAGCTCAGTTGGTAGAGCACTTGCCCGCGAAAGGCAAAGGTCCCGAGTTCGAGTCTCGGTCGGGCACACAGTTTTAATCTGCCAGGAAGTTTCATATCAGCGCACACTCCGCTGCAGAGTGAAAATCTCATTCATAATTTTTGCTTTGGGAACGTTGCTGATATCCCATGATGTCAGCACGCCATGTAAATGAAAATCTTTATAAACTAAGTTCTGTTATCGTATTTTCATAATCCCTGAGAGAGATGTCTGATGGACGTAGCAAAACTATCTCTCATTAGTCATTAATACCGGTTCTCTAAATTTACCCAGCAGATTTTGGAAACGGTTTCCTTTATAGACGCATTGCAATTTTCCAGAACACTTCCAAAAATTTTAATTATTTCATTCGTCTTCGTATTTAAAACGAGGTTGTCGTCTCCAGATGTTTACTATTTCTCTTGTAATCGTATACTTTATGACGTGTCAGACGAAGATATTTTATTTTATTTGTTATCACAGCAGTTTTTTCGTCTTGACACATTGGTGCAACAGCTGAATTTACGGTGATTTAGGCTGAATATTCATTGTTGACTAAAGTAATATTAGTTACATGTGTTTGTATCCCAATACCGAAGCGATGAATTGAATTGATATTTATAGTGTCGAAGGTCATACCTACCTCGGTGAAAGACAGCAGTAATAGTTCGCCCTGCAAAGATTTTTCGGTAGTAGCAGCCGGCCACGAGAAGAAGAAGCGACGACAATCTGAAATAATTACTTAATTGTTAAAAGTAATGGTTTCCCTGTACGTTTGTTTGTTTAAGTGGTTCCAAAATAGTCTAACGTGAGTCTTACGGTTAGTTATCTTGGAGGAGTCGTACTGGACACTCAAGTTCACACTGGGTCATTCTCAAGGCAACAGGGGGGGGGGGGGGGGGTGACGGTCGGTTACTTACAATAAGTTGTATTACGGATAGTTGCAGCGAAGTTGCGGAATCTGCATTGGTAGTATAGTCTGAGTACTTAGAGGCCAGTGTAATTACTGGCTCGAAATAGTTGATTGGCTTAACTCTGCGAACTTCTATCAGTGAAATATCATACTGTCTCGTGGTTCTCATTGCGATTCATTGAATGGCTAGTTAGGGGAGTCTCGCAACGTACTGGCAAAGAGTGGACTTAGCCGGCCGGGGTGTCCGAGCGGTTCTAGGCGCTACAGTCTGGAACCACGCGACCGCTACGGTCGCAGGTTCGAATCCTGCCTCGGGCATGGATGTGTGTGACGTCCTTACGTTACTTAGGTTTAAGTAGTTCTAAGTTCTAGGGGACTGATGACCTGAGCAGTTAAGTACTATAGTGCTCAGAGCTATTTGAATCATTTTTGAAAGAGTGGACTTAATTAATTTGTTGCATGATACAAAATTTCATAGTGAGAACTGTATTGCGGAAAAGCACTTCTTGTTAATACGTGATTGGATTTAAGGTCAAATACTGACGTGGTTTTTTTCGCATTTTCTAGCTAGTGCTTCTGTTAAGCAAACTCAGATAGAATTGAATATTGCTGTATTTTTGTATATGTCATCAGGGAACTGTGTGCGAATCGAGTGTTAGGTGTGCTACTTTGACTAATTGCGCGCACTAATAGGTTAGTATAGTGCGTCATTCGTCTAGAGAATGGATTTATGGTTGCACTGAGCTATAGTGATTCAATTTACAACGTATCTGATTAACCAGGCACTACGGAATTTCAGAAGAAAACTACATATTGGTCGTACAGTGCTGAATATGGACTTGGGGAAATAAGTGAAAGAGGAAGCCGCCTGGTAGGATTGTGCACAGAGCAAAATTTAATACCGCTAACACTTGGTTTAAGAATTACGAAAGAAGGTAGTGTACGTGGGAGAGACCTGGAGACACTGAAAGGTTTCATATGGATTATGTAATAATATGTCAAAGATTTTGGGACCAGATTTTAAGTTGTCAAACAGTTACGGTACAACTCGAATGAATCACAATTCCATTGTGCAACCGGAAACTACGGATTCCTTCTACGAAATTACTCTTCCCGTAACTACGAATATTAACACATTGGAATAATTTGTGCAAGCACGTCACAGTATTATCATTACTTAAGGCTTTGAAGTGGCGAGTCTCCCTTAAATTTGGTAAAGGTAGTTGGTCGCAATTCACCAACATCTGGAAAGGTATACTTTTTGTTGTAAATGTCTAACTTCAGAGCCAAAGTGTTGGTGGCACTTAGGCTCTTTTGTGTGTGTATATGTTTGAAATCTAAATTGCTATGCAGAGGACAAAGAATTGCCGACACTCGCTCACTGCCGTCGATTTTTGATATATTAGAAAAAGCCCAAATAAAGCTCCAGTACATCAATTAAAAAGAAGAGTTCCCCAATATTATTTGAAAATTAATAGAAAAATTTCCCTAAAAGTAACTTGAATTACAAAAAGAAAATCATAATGAAATTAATTGAAAGAGACGAAACTATGATACTCGTAATTTCATAAAAGAAATTTGTAAACGAAAATATTATTGGGTTGCTATTAGTTACCGGAACGAGAGAGACAAAGTTTAGAGATGCAATGACTTAGGATTGCGTCTGACGTAGTGGTGTTATTTTCGAACAATTTCATAAAAAATGAAAATAACTAGAGAACGAAACGTTATCCTTATAGGTGATTAATGTCTAAGGAAGTACTTCGTAGTAAAATATTTGAGAAAGTAAAATAAAATTAAAAATTTAATTTATACCGAAACAAAACTGAGATGAAAATGAAATGAAATGATTGCGTCGCTTGATGACCGGAAGGCCCCATCTGGGGAAGTTCGGCTGCCGAGCTGCAAGTCTTATTTCAGGTGACGCCACACTGCGCAACTTGCGAGTCGGTGGTGATGAGAAAGAAACAACACGCAGACCACAGGCGGAGAAAATCTCCAACCCAGCTGGGAATCGAATCTTGGCCCGCTGCATGGTAGGAAAACACATTATCATTCAGTTAAGCAGGCGAACAGAGCAGAGATTACCGGTGTCAATAAAAACTCCATCGCTGACTTAACGTTCTGTTACCTTTTTGATTTAAAACGGTCGGCGTTAATTAGCAATTAAGGAGAAGCTGTACCATTATGTATTGTAATGTATTGTAAGTAAAGGAAGCTGTGCCATTATGTATTGCAATGTACAGGGTTACTACAAATGATTGAAGCGATTTCACAGCTCTACAATAACTTTATTATTTGAGATATTTTCAAAACGCTTTGCACACACATACAAAAACTCAAAAAGTTTTTTTAGGCATTCACAAATGTTCGATATGTGCCCCTTTAGTGATTCGGCAGACATCAAGCCGATAATCAAGTTCCTCCCACACTCGGCGCAGCATGTCCCCATCAATGAATTCGAAAGCATCGTTGATGCGAGCTCGCAGTTCTGGCACGTTTCTTGGTAGAGGAGGTTTAAACACTGAATCTTTCACATAACCCCACAGAAAGAAATCGCATGGGGTTAAGTCGGGAGAGCGTGGAGGCCATGACATGAATTGCTGATCGTGATCTCCACGACGACCGATCCATCGGTTTTCCAATCTCCTGTTTAAGAAATGCCGAACATCATGATGGAAGTGCGGTGGAGCACCATCCTGTTGAAAGATGAAGATAGCGCTGTCGGTCTCCAGTTGTGGCATGAGCCAATTTTCCGCAGGCTACGCGTGAAACTTGCCCGCACGCGTTCAACCGTTTCTTCGCTCACTGCAAGCCGACCCGTTGATTTCCCCTTACAGAGGCATCCAGAAGCTTTAAACTGCGCATACCATCGCCGAATGGAGTTAGCAGTTGGTGGATCTTTGTTGAACTTCGTCCTGAAGTGTCGTTGCACTGTTATGACTGACTGATGTGAGTGCATTTCAAGCACGACATACGCTTTCTCGGCTACTGTCGCCATTTTGTCTCACTGCGCTCTCGAGCGCTCTGGCGGCAGAAACCTGAAGTGCGGCATCAGCCGAACAAAACTTTATGAGTTTTTCTACGTATCTGTAGTGTGTCGTGACCATATGTCAATGAATGGAGCTACAGTGAATTTATGAAATCGCTTCAATCATTTGTAATAGCCCTGTATTGTAAGTAAAGAAAATTCCTTAAGTGGTAGGACTGCTCAGGATTAATTAACTTTGAGTGATAGCTTGTTACTGGATTTTATATTTAATTAGAGACGCATCTAATTACGTCACGGAAGACAAACATATAATTATTGTTGAGCTATGCAGCAAGACACACCTTCTTATTTTATTTCGATTCAAAGCAAAAAATGAATAATAATAATAATAATAATAATTTTAACGGTTGTCATTCAAAATAAATCACATAAGGCTACAATTTGGTAAAACGGCATGGAAACTATTGATAAATAAGATCGTTGAGTACCACTAGTTGATAATGATGCGCAGCCACTATATAGTATTGTATTCGTACGGATTGCTTACCAATGTATGTTGCTTTGTAGAACACGAAAGGTATGACAGTATTAACATGATACAGTAAAACGTTTAACTATAGCGAATATTAGCGACTCGTTATTTAAAAGTTCACCTACGTACCTGCAACTTTCTAACTGCAATTGGTAAAAATGGTCAACGGGCAGTTCAGACGTGGCATTACGCGCAGCTGCGTGTACGAAATTTTAATTAAATAAAAAAAGTAAACTTGAGCAGGAATGGAGTGACATAAAATTTATGATCAGGGCAGCGGTAAATCCTTTTGTTTCTTCATATACATAAGCACGTCGTAATTGTTTTCTGGTGCAAGTTGTGAAACATCGTTCGTTACCAGAATGTTTTCCTTGTAAAAGATTATTGAGTGTTGCAAGGACAGTAAAATTAGCCACAATTCAAGAAATGGCGATCATGACCTACCAATGCATAGAGAAGTGATTGTTTGATATTTAACTATGTAGGTATTCTTCCGTCACACTGCAACTTTCCAATTCTTTTTTTTTGTTACCTGTGTTAACTTGCTGTTATAGACATTAAAGGAGGTCTACTGTTGATCATACCAAGTCCTTTTAGGTTCTCCGAAGTAAGATACGTTCTTGTAGACAACAACATCAGCATACTAACTGATAGAGCAGCTAATCATATCTCATAAATCTTTTATGCATATCGACACATGCAATAATCTTTTGAAAACACTCTTTTAAACTGCAGACTGTTCTCATAAAAACACGTTAGGCATGAACTCGGCAGTTGTGGTTCGGTTCCACTACATTTCAGTAGACACGGATGCTTGGAATCTCCAACACATTGTTAAGCTCAGAGCTCAGAGCAATGAACCAGGCGCTTGCCGTCAGCTCTCATAGCTCCACATAAAACCAATGTGCGGCTTGGTCTGCCTCCAACAAACACAAGTGAATTCCGTTGGATATGGATAAACGAATTGTTGTGACTTGGCAAGAGAGCCAAGCCACTATGACCGGTAGCCGAAAAGCACGCGTTTAAGCTCACGCAGGCTGGACAATGTAATTAATATAGCCAATAAGGTACGTTGCTGCTGGAATACTTAACTTTAATTCATAATTGATGAAAATCGGTCTGACGGTACATGCATCACAAGACAAATAGCAAATGATAAAGGCGCCTTGCTAGGTCGTAGCAAATGACGTAGCTGAAGGCTATGATACTATCGTCTCGGCAAATGGGAGCGTAATTTGGCAGCGAACCATCTCTAGCAAAGTCGGCTGTACAACTGGGGCGAGTGCTAGGAAGTGTCTCTAGACCTGCCATGTGGCGGCGCTCGGTCTGCAATCACTGACAGTGGCGACACGCGGGTCCGTCGTATACTAGCGGACCGCGGCCGATTTAGAGGCTACCACCTAGCAAGTGTGGTGTCTGGCGGTGACACCACACGAATTGCTTATAACTGTCCTGCGAGTGAAATCACCAACAACTGATAATCTATTATTGTAAACTCCTTTCATGTTGGAGCACACTAAGTTTGACAGCATAAATATTTTTGTAAAGTCGACGCCGCGTCACGCGACTGACACACACACATACACACACACACACACACACAAACACACACAGACACACATAAACATTCACGAAAATATACAAACATTAAGGCAAGAATTTGACAAGTGTGACTGAAAGAAATAATCGGTACTGAGACATAAGAATGGCATCACAAAACAGACAGGTATTCCTATTTTACATTAGGAACGTTACTGGTCAGCAAGACGGCAGAGGTGCCTACCTTGTGGTTGGTGGGTGCGCGGCAGCCTGGCGAGTGCCGCTGGCTGGTGTAACAGCAGCCAGAGAGACACTGCGCGTGCCCTCTTAGCCGCCCGCTAAGTGCTCTAAGCGTCACGTCACCCTCCTACAGCACCTGCTGCCCTAGCCAGTCTTCTCAGCAAATCCTCTTACATCACGGCATCATTTCCCAACATTTTGTAGCCTACTATCTCCTTCTTTAAAAAAATAAAAAAAAAACATAGCGACATATCCACTCTAGCTCTTGAAGTCAATAGTTTTTATGTCATAACCAATATTTTTGAACAGTGATTCGATGGGCCCTATCTTATGCGCATAACCTATTGAAAAGAGACAATTTTTCAAATTTACTGCATTAAGATATACCGACAGGAAGAAGATGCTGTCATATGCAAATGATTAGCTTTTCAGAGCACTCACACAAGGTTGGCGCCGGTGGCGACACCTACAACGTGCTGACATCAGGAAAGTTTCCAACCGATTTCTCATACACAAACAGCAGTTGACCGGATTTGCCTGGTGAAACGTTGTTGTGATGCCTCGTGTAAGGAGGAGAAATGCGTACCATCACGTTTCCGACTTTGATAAAGCTCGGATTGTAGCCTATCGCGATTGCTGTTTATCGTATCGCGACACTGCTGCTCGCGTTGGTCGAGATCCAATGACTGTCGGTTGGTACAGGAGGGTAATACGGAACGCCGTGCTGGATCCCAACGGCCTCGTATCACTAGCAGTCCAGATGACAGACATCTTATCCGCATGGCTGTAACGGATCGTGCAGCCACGTCTCGATCCCTGAGTCAACAGATGGGGACATTTGTAAGACAACAACCATCTGCACGAACAGTTCGATGATATCTGCAGCAGCATGGACTATCATCTCGGAGACCGTGGCTGCGGTTACCCTTGACGCTGCATCACAGAGAGGAGCGCCTGCGATGGTGTACTCAACGACGAACCTGGGTGCACGAATGGCAAAACGTCATTTTTTCCGATGAACCCAGGTTCTGTTTACAGCATCATGATGGTCGCATCCTCGTTTGGTGACATCGCGGTAAAGGCACATTGGAAGCGTATATTCGTCATCGCCACACTGGCGTATCACCCGGCGTCATGGTATGGGGTGCCATTGGTTACACGTCTCGGTCAGCTCTTGTACGCATTCACGGCACTGTGAACGGTGGACGTTACATTTCAGATGTGTTACGACCCGTGGCTCTACCCTTCATTCGATCCCTGCGAACCCCACATTTCAGCAGGATAATGCACACCGCATGTTGCAGGTCCTGTACGGGCCTTTCTGGATACAGAAAATGTTCTACTGCTACATTGGCCAGCACATTCTCCAGATCTCTCACCAATTTAAAACGTCTCGTCAATGGTGGCCGAGCAACTGGCTCGTCACAATACGCCAGTCACTACTCTTGATGAACTGTGGTATCACGTTGAAGCTGCATGGGCAGCTGTACCTGTACACGCCATCCAAGCTCTGTTTCACTCAATGCCCAGGCGTATCGAGGCCGTTATTACAGCCAGAGGTGGTTGTTCTGGGTACTGATTTCTCAGGATCTATGCACCCAAATTGCGTGAAAATGTAATCACATGTCAGTTCTAGTATAATGTATTTGTCCAATGAATACCCGTTTATCATCTGCATGAGACTGTAGGCCTTTACGAAGAGCAGCCAATAAGTAAATTTCCATGTTTTATAAAAACACTAGCCGACAAACCCGGCTTGTCCCTGGTATTCATTTGGTCAATTTTCTATTAAAAACGAAAACAAAACATTAACTGTGTTTGTACTGAGCTCAGTCACAGTTTTTATGTCCTGCAGTACATCAAGACTTGAACTCACGCCCCACCGATGAGTAGACTAAATTTTACCCATTTTGGTATAGTACAGATGTTCAGTACATTAAGAGGTATTCAGATTTTTCATGAAAGATATGAGTGGTCACCACTACAGCTAGCTTAAGACTCTCAGTTACTAGACCTGATATTTCAAAATGCAATTCAACAGAAACCATATGGTGCGAGACGTGTGTTTACGTATATTGCTAACCCCTCCATGCAAGTGATGTTCTCTACTACAGCAACTAAATAATGTGTAGTCATGCAGTACTTTGCACCAAAGCTCTTTTTTTTTTGGACCAATGTTCACTTAAGCATAAAATGTCCGAAGTGGCTGAGCGGTTCTAGGCGCTTCAGTCTGGAACCGCGTGACCTCTACGGTCGCAGATTCGCTACGATACAGGACAGGCGAGTAGAGAGCATGAGTATTCCTTTCAAAGCTGATGTCATCAAGAAACTGCAGCATCCCGTTGACTCGGTGAATCCGGTGGCCGAGCGGTTCTGGGCGTTTCAGTCCGGAGCCGCGCGACTGCTACGGTCGCAGGTTCGAATCCTGCTTTGGGCATGGATGTGTGTGATGTCTTTAGGGTAGTTAGGTTTTAGTAGTTCTAAGTTCTAGGGGACTGATGACCTCAGATGTTAAGCCCTTAGTGCTCAGAGCCATTTGAACAATTTTTTTTTGTCCAACATGTTTTCATTTGAAAATTGATTAACTATTAGGTTTTCATCCCCATGCCCTGAATGTTGAGGAAGCCTGTATTAAACTCTATTTTTAGCGTTACTTTTTTGTATGTTTACTTAGTTGACGTGTTGTGTGAAAAAGACTGAAACAGGCTGCAGATGCTCTTTCACCGAGTCAAAAATGGCTCTGAGCACTATGGGGCTTAACATCTGAGGTCATCAGTCCCCTAGAACTTAGAACTACCTTAACCTAACTAACCTAAGGACATCACACACATCCATGCCCGAGGCAGGATTCGAACCTGCGACCGTAGCAGTCGCGCGGCTCCGGACTGAAGCGCCCAGAACCGCTCGGCCACCAGCGGCCGGCTTCACCGAGTCAACGGGATGCTGCAGTTTCTTGGTGACATCAGCTTTGAAAGGAATACTCATGCTCTCTACTCACCTGTCCTGTATCGTAGCGAGTTTTGGTTGTTTACAATGACTAAAGACTCTCTCCGTGATCGAAAATTCACTAGCCGTGCCGCTATTGCATCGGTGATTTACCAGTAGTCAAACCAGACTCCTAAGAAAGAGCTATCAGCTGCCATGGGATCATGACGTCGACTTTGGGCAAAATGTGTACAACTGCAGGGATATTGCAATGAGAAGTGACACAATTTTCACAGTTTTCGTGTGATTAGTTTGTAAGAAAAGAAATCGGAGATTTTATAACCTAATGCATCCCGTTCCCGTGGTGTTGTCAAGAGAATTCGAAGCTTCATTGAAGTCGATGGAGTTCATGAATCTCAACTTTGAACCCAATCATCAGCCTTTCGCAACACATTCTGCGAGTACTTGTTTCTGTTACATTGTAACATCCGAATCTTTGCAACCAACACAAATTTGACACGTGTTATATGAAAAGTTTCATTCGAATAAATCCTTACTACCACCTCGCAAAATATTTACTATTTCTCCTGAAAATAAAACTACGTTTGCAGAGATTGCAGCCCAGTCAACGCGATTAAATAAGAGGAAAACGTAAATGTTAACATAGATTTTGTCTTCGCAAATGACGTCTGATGCGTTTCATATTACATTAGCACTGACATAACTACATGGTATCCTGAGGGCACAACAGAAAACCTTAAATTTTCTTCATCCTACAAGATGACGTCCTCAAATTCTACGAGAGGCGTTAAATAAATAATACAACTTCCTTTCCGGCAAATAGGTTGAAAAAATGCGGGATTTTTTGTGGAACATAGTATAATATTCCAGCTTCACACCCTATATTTTCATCAATTTCCGATAGGTGTCGGAGCTACGCGTAGCCTTTAAAATGGCTTCTGTAACAAAGGTGTGTTCCAAGCAGAGAGCCTTCAATTTGGTGCAAAAGTATAGCTTCACAGATATTCATTGCAGACTGTCTATGAAGACCTAGCAGCAAACAAAAGCACGCTGAATCGTTGGGCGACGCGTCAACCATCATTGCAACAAGGTCGCGCAAACCTGTCCTACCTCTCGCGTGCCGGCCAGCCGTACACAGCGGTGATGAAGTCAGGGAATTGGAGAAACGACTTCAGCGTGTTCCATGATAACGCAATGCCTCCCACAAGTTTGGGAACCCGAGAGAAGCTCACAAAATTTCACTTGACTGTTCTTCGTCATGAAACCTACAGCCCGAATCTCGCCCCTTCCAAGTGCTTGGCCCAATGAAGCATACACGCCGCGGGAAGCTTTCAGTGAATGATGGGGAGGTTATTGGCGCAGTAAGACGTTGGCTCCACCTTCGACCAGTAGACTGGTCCATGAGGGCATTCAGATAAGGTAGCGTAAGGCTGTCGCATTGAACGGAGATTATGTTGAAAAATAGGGTTCGGTAGCCAAAAGAGTGGGGAATAATATGGCGTGTTGCAATCTTGAATAAAATAACCCATTTTTAGAAAAAATCTGTGTTGCATTACTTATTGAACTCCCCACGTAAATCTATTTTCCTTTCTTATGCATTTTTCGAATATGAGAGCTAAAGTAATAGACCAACTCCTCCTTTTAACTTCCCTTGAAAGGCATTTAATACATTTTTGAAAATCATATTCTATGATTGTAACGTTAATTAAACTTTTCATGTGAATACTATGAGATTACAGAGGGGCAGCAGTTTTGTATTTAATTGCTCTAAAGTTATCTTGAACCAAAGAAGCCCCCCCCCCCCCCCCGCTCCCTCCATTTCTCGTCATCTTTGGACGTTGCCGACATAATAAAGCTATTCCAATAAGTTTCCGTCACGTTCCATACACACCAATGTTCGCAAAATATTGAACGACCAAGAATGAGAACCGTCCCTAAAATGATCTTCATGCGACATATTACGTACATGACAATACACAAATATTTAGGATTACAGAAACATACAGACCCGATATCTAACTTGAGCCTTCAGTTATTCGGTGAGTTGCCACTAGAGGATCTCAAAGTCTTTACATTGAATCGAAATCGGTCTGCACGTGTTTCTTGTACGTGAGATCATAAAGTGTGAACAGTGGTTGTCGGAAACTGTGCCAAAAAAGATTTTCATGATAGATATCCTTGCACATGGTCAACTGATGACAATTTGTCAGCCGAACTATCAGTCCACGTAAGAAGTTGTATCCGTTGATCTTCCAAGAGGACATGCACCTCATATGGTCCTATTCAAAAAATGGTTCAAATGGCTCTAAGCACTATGGGACTTAACATCTGAGGTCATCAGTCCCCTAGACTTAGAACTACTTAAATCTAACTAACCTAAGACATCACATACATCCATGCCCGAGGCAGGATTCGAGCCTGCGACCGTAGCAGCAGCGCGGTTCCGGACTGAAGCGCATAGAACCGCTCGGTCACAACGGCCGGTTGGTTCGATCCCATCACAATGTTTCACAAATTTTACGTAGTTTCGTTGATTCCTAGTAAAGTAACATTTTGATAAGACTTCTGATTACCGTACACAAGCAGGGCTGCAGTTAGACTCTGCGACTGAACCTATTCACAGGTAGGAGAGAGTGGATAGAAGATGATGAGACACAAGTTCCCGCTGCGGAGAAAAGTGGGGCGAAGAAGAGCGGTTTGTTGGCGTAAGTAAATCGACGGGGAGAGGTGCTCGTCGTTCAGGTGCCACAGCGAAATGATTTCGTAACAAATAATAATTCTGGTAGACAATGAGCACCACCGAGAACAAAGGATAAGCTACATATTTACTGCGTTACACTATTTTTAATTTCATTGAAATTGGTATTTTATGAAATAAGTTTCACAATTATGTCACTCCATGAAGAGTCAAGGTTATTGTAAAGGCTTACGAAAATGTTGCACTGTACTTTACTACACAGCAAAGTATGTTCATTCTGATGTCGGGTAGAGACTACACCGTGCACCAGTTGTGGTAATTCTGCATCAGCAACGTACATTCAGAATGCTATGAGTTCTTAGATCTATATAAATCTAAAGGAGAGTGTCCATTTTTTGTTTGTAATCCACACACATCTACAGTTTCATTCCGATGTTGATGAAATTTTGCACACTTCACCTTCAAGACAGGGGAAAGATAACTGTCTACACAAGACTTCATAATCTTACGTGAAACATATATTTGTGTAATAAAGAAAGCGGAAATTTTCTTACCAAAGATCTCTAAAAGTTCTTGGCTGATTTATTTCAAATTTGGGCTGACGTAGGCTACATATCTATAATATACACGATAGGTAAACATATATCTATATGTACACAGGGTGAAGACAAATTCGCGCAATCGGACGTCGCAGCACACTGGCAATAAAATATGTCTCTCACAAACTATCGTCTTGCCCATATTTCGGGCAGTAAATGGACCTTAAAGACAGGCAGTCTTCAACACTGTAAGCACGTGTACGGTAGCTATCCCTGTCTGGGTAGAGCAGTGCTGTGGAGCTGGTGTAGTGGATAGCGTTTTGGGTTAGCATGCAGGAAGTCGAGGATCCGACTGTGGGCCGAGACTTGTTTGTTTTCGTTTGCTAAAAGTAGACTGCGTGGTCCGATATCTGGTGTCTTAATCGTCATTCAGCGAGTGGGTCTTCTACCGAACATCTGCGAACACAGAAATGGAAGTATAATCGTTTTTATTGGACAGTTTTTAAATATACTTTTTGCACGTCGCGAGTGCGAAATGTTACGTGACACTGCATCTACTAGATTCCAAATTTATTTGTGTGTACCATCCTGCAATGGTCCCATCGAAATTATTTGCAAAGCATGTTGCTAGCCCTCCTGATTGCATAACCTGAACTTGGCAAGAATAATAATTGGTATTAATCTATGGGACCACTGGGGAATGGTACACAGAAAACAAGTTTGGAATCTAGTAGATGCAATGCTGAGAAACAATTCGCGTCCACGACATGCAAATGGCTTCTTAGAAGCTGACCAATGAAAACGATTGTACTTCCATTTCTGCGTCCGCAGTACGTAACTGCAAATGTTTTGTAGAAGACCCACTGTAATCGTTGTATGACGATTACGACACCAGATACCGTACCACGCAGACTACTTTTAGCAAATAACAACAAATAAGTCTCGACCCAGGATCGAACCCTCGACCTCCTGCATTCTAACCCAAAATGCTGGCCACTGTACCAACTGGACAGCACTGGCTTGCCTGCTAACAAAGATAGTTATCGTACACGTGATTACAGTGTTGGCAGATCGTCAATCTTTAACGTCCATTTACTGCCCGACATTTTGTGACAGACATTTTTGTGTTGCCAGTTTGAGAGGAATCGCGCTGCGAAGCCCTAGTGCGGGAATTTGTCTTCACCCTGTATAAAGAGGAGTGTCCATTTGTTTGTAATTCATACAAAACTATAGTTATGGTCCGACAAGCGATTACAGTTTCCCATGCGGCTTGTATTCGCTATGAGTACCAATAGGCACACAGCCAATCACTTTGTGTAGCAGATGTTAAACATCCCAGGGAACGCCGAGTACTGCAGCTAATATAGTCATAACGTGTGATGTAATATGAAATTTTTCACTGAAGTGAAACAGTTGCATTAGGAATAGTATAGTCACGAAGAGTAGATGTTGTAGTGTTGAAGTTCTGGGTATCACTATAGTCTCCAGTAAATGACATTTGTCATTGCTTTATTACTTGAAAAAGACTGCAGCAGAATCCACATAGCAAGCACTAGCCACTTACGAAGAAAGTCTTATTCCAGCCAATGACAGCTTCTCCCGCCAGGGACAACGAGAAGCAGTATGTTACAACGTTCAGATATAGATGCCGAGGTCTCAAGTAGAAGACGAGGAGATAGAGAAAGTATATGAGGATATAGAACGGGTAATTAAGTACGTAAAGAGAGATGAAAATCTAATAGTCATGGGACATTGGAATGCAGCTGTAAGGGAGGCAGTAGAAGAAAGAGTTAGGGGACAATATTGGCTTGGTACTAAAAACGAGAGCGGGGCAAGACTAATTGAGGTCGGCAATAAATATCAGTTAGTAATAGCGAATACTGTGTTCAAGAATCACAAGAGGAGGAGGTATACTTGGAAACGTCCAGTGGATACGGGAAGATTTCAGTTACACTCCTGGAAATGGAAAAAAGAACACATTGACACCGGTGTGTCAGAGCCACCATACTTGCTCCGGACACTGCGAGAGGGCTGTACAAGCAATGATCACACGCACGGCACAGCGGACACACCAGGAACCGCGGTGTTGGCCGTCGAATGGCGCTAGCTGCGCAGCATTTGTGCACCGCCGCCGTCAGTGTCAGCCAGTTTGCCGTGGCATACGGAGCTCCATCGCAGTCTTTAACACTGGTAGCATGCCGCGACAGCGTGGACGTGAACCGTATGTGCAGTTGACGGACTTTGAGCGAGGGCGTATAGTGGGCATGCGGGAGGCCGGGTGGACGTACCGCCGAATTGCTCAACACGTGGGGCGTGAGGTCTCCACAGTACATCGATGTTGTTGCCAGTGGTCGGCGGAAGGTGCACGTGCCCGTCGACCTGGGACCGGACCGCAGCGACGCACGGATGCGCGCCAAGACCGTAGGATCCTACGCAGTGCCGTAGGGGACCGCACCGCCACTTCCCAGCAAATTAGGGACACTGTTGCTCCTGGGGTATCGGCGAGGACCATTCGCAACCGTCTCCATGAAGCTGGGCTACGGTCCCGCACACCGTTAGGCCGTCTTCCGCTCACGCCCCAACATCGTGCAGCCCGCCTCCAGTGGTGTCGCGACAGGCGTGAATGGAGGGACGAATGGAGACGTGTCGTCTTCAGCGATGAGAGTCGCTTCTGCCTTAGTGCCAATGATGGTAGTATGCGTGTTTGGCGCCGTGCAGGTGAGCGCCACAATCAGGACTGCATACGACCGAGGCACACAGAGCCAACACCCGGCATCATGGTGTGGGGAGCGATCTCCTACACTGGCCGCACACCACTGGTGATCGTCGAGGGGACACTGAATAGTGCACGGTACATCCAAACCGTCATCGAACCCATCGTTCTACCATTCCTAGACCGGCAAGGGAACTTGCTGTTCCAACAGGACAATGCACGTCCGCATGTATCCCGTGCCACCCAACGTGCTCTAGAAGGTGTAAGTCAACTACTCTGGCCAGCAAGATCGCCGGATCTGTCCCCCATTGAGCATGTTTGGGACTGGATGAAGCGTCGTCTCACGCGGTCTGCACGTCCAGCACGAACGTTGGTCCAACTGAGGCGCCAGGTGGAAATGGCATGGCAAGCCGTTCCACAGGACTACATCCAGCATCTCTACGATCGTCTCCATGGGAGAATAGCAGCCTGCATTGCTGCGAAAGGTGGATATACACTGTACTAGTGCCGACATTGTGCATGCTCTGTTGCCTGTGTCTATGTGCCTGTGGTTCTGTCAGTGTGATCATGTGATGTATCTGACCCCAGGAATGTGTCAATAAAGTTTCCCCTTCCTGGGACGATGAATTCACGGTGTTCTTATTTCAATTTCCAGGAGTGTAGATTACATCACGGTCAGGCAGAGACTCCAAATTCAGATACTGAATTTTAAGACGTATTCAGGAGAAGATATAGATTCAGATCACAATTTAGTAGTGATGAAGAGCAGGCTTAAGTTTAAGAGACTAGACAGGAAAAATAAATGCGCAAAGAAGTGGGATACGGAAGTACTAAGACATGAAGAGACACGTTTGAAGTCCTCTGAGGCTGTAGACTCTGTGATGATGAGTAGATTAGCGAGCAGTACAGTTGAAGAGGAATGGACATCTCTAAAGACGGGAGTCACAGAAGTTGGATAGAAGGTAACTGCAAAGAAACCATGGATAACGGATGAAATCTTTCAGCTGATCGACGAAAGAAGGAAGTAAAAAACTGTTCAGGGAAATTCAGGAATACAGAAATACAAGTCACTTAGGAACGAAATAAATAGGAAGTGCAGGGAAGCGAAGGCAAAGTAGCTGCATGAAAATGTGAAGACATCGAAAAAGAAATAAATGATGGACGAACGGTTTCAGCATACAGAAAAGTCAAAACGACCTTCACTGAAATTAAAAGCAAGGTAAATGGAAATGCCGTGTGGCTAGGGTCTCCTGTCGGGTAGACCGTTCGTCTGGTGCAAGTCTTTCGAGTTGACGTCACTTCGGCGACTTGCGTGTCGATGGGGATGAAATGATGATGATAAAGACAACACAACACCCAGTCCCTGAGCGTAGAAAATCTCCGACCCAGCCGGCAAAAGTAAGGGTGGTATAATGTTAAGAGTTCAGCGGAAATTCCACTGTTAAATTCAGAGGAAAGAGCGGATACGTGGAAACAGAACATTGAACGCCTCTATGAAGTGGAGGACTTCTCTGATGATAGAAGAAGAAACAGGAGTTGACAGGGGTGAATTAGGGGATCCAGTATTAGAATCAGAATTTAAAAGACCTTTTGAAGACTTAAGGTCAAATGAGGCAGAAGGAATAGATAACACTCCATCAGAAATTCTAAAATCGTTCTGCGAAGTGCCAACAAAACGACTACTCAGACGTGTGCCTAATGTATAAGACTGGTGATATACCATCATACTTTCCGAAAACATCATCCACACAATTACGAAGACAGCAAAAGTCGACAAGTGCGAGAATTATCGCACAATCAGCTTAACAGCTCACGCATGCAAGTTGCTGACAAGAATAAAGAACAGAAGAACAGAAACTAAAATTGAGAATCTGTTAGATGACGATCATTTTGGCTTTAGGAAAGGTAAAGGCACGAGAGAGGTAGTTGCGAAGTTGCGGATGATAGTTTAAGCAAGAGTGAAGAAAATCAAGACCATTATATTCGTCGATCTGGAAAAAGGTTTCGAAAATGTAATATGATGCAAGATGTTCGGGGAAAAATAGGGGTAAGATAAAGGGAAAGGTGGATAATATACAATATGTACAATAACCAGGAGCAGATAATAAGACTGGGAAACCTAGAACGAAAGGCTCGGATTAAAAAGGGTGTTAAAGAGCGATGTAGTCTTTCGCCCCTATTGTTCAGTCTATACATAGAAGAAGCAATGAGGGATGTGAAAGAAAGGTTGAAGAATAGGATTAAAATTCAGGGAGAAAGGATATCAATGATAAGATACGCTGATGACATTGCTATCCTCAATACAAGTGAAGAACAATTGCAGGATGTGTTGAATAGAATGAACAGTACAATGAGTACAATACATGGATTGAGAGTAAATTGAAGGCAGACCAAGGTAATAAGTAACAGAAATGAGAACAGCGAGAAACTTAACATCAGAATCGGTGATCACGAAGTTGACGAAGTTAAGATATTCTACTACCTAGGCAGCAAAATAACCTATAGAAGGACCGAGAAAGGAGGACATGAGAAGGAGACTAGCACTGGCGAAAGAGATATTCCCGCCTAAGGAAGTCAGCTAGCATCAAATAAAGGTCTTAAATGAGAAATACACTGGAGAGCCAAAGAGACCGGTACACCTGCCTAATATCGTGCAGGGCATCCGCGAACATGCAGAAGTGCCGCAACACGACGTTGCATAAACTCGACTAGTGTCTGAAGTAGTGCTGGAGCGAAATGACACCATGATTCCTGTAGAGTACTAATCCGTAAGAATATGAGGTGGTGGAGATCTCTTCTGAACAGCACGTTGCACGGCATCCCAGAAATCCTCAATAAATTTCATGTCTCGGGAGTCTGGTGGCATGGAAGTGTTTAAACTCAGAAGACTGTTCCTGGAGCCACTCAGTACCAATTCTGAACGTGCGACCTGTCGCATTGTCCTGCTAGATTTGACCAAGTCTGTCGAAATGCACAATGGATATAAAAGGATGCAGCGATCAGACAGGATTCATATGTACATGTCGCCTGTCAGAGTCGTACCTGACTCACTGGGGGTCCAAAATGTGCTCAAATGTGTGTGAAATCTTATGGGACTTGTCCCTAAGCTTACACACTACTTAACATAAACTATCCTAAGGACAAACACACACACCTATGCCCGAGAGAGGACTCGAACCTCCGCCGGGACCAGCCGCACAGTCCATGACTGCAGCGCCCCAGACCGCTCGGCTAATCCAGCGCGGCACTGGGGGTCCCACATCACTCCAATTGCACACGACCCACACCATTACAGAGCCTCTACCAGCTTGACAGTCCCATGCTGACATGCAGTGTCCATGAATTCATGATGTTGTCTCCATCCGTACAATTTGAAACGAACTCGTCCGACCGGGAAACATGTTTCCAGTCGTCAACAGTCCAATGCCGATGTTGACGGGCCCAGGCGAGGCGTAAAACTTTGTGTCATGCAGTTATCAAGGGTTCACGAGTGGACCTTCAGCCCCGGAAGCCTGGTTCGCACGCTGACACTTGGTGGCCCACCATTGAAATCTGCAGCAAGAGTTGTACTTCTGTCACGCAGAACGATTGTCATGTCGACGTTGGCCCGGTTCTTGCAGGATCTTTTTCCGGTCGCGTCGATGTCAAACATTTGATGTTTTGTCGGATTCCTGATGTTCACGGTACAGTCGTGAAATGGTCGTTCGGGAAAATCCCCATTTCACCGCTACCTCGGAGATGCTGTGTCCCATCGCCCGTGCCCCGACTATAACTCCACGTTCAAACTCACTTAAATCTTAATAACCTGCCATTCTAGCAGCAGTAACAGATCTAACAACTGCTCCAAACACTTGTGTTATATGGGCGTTGCCGACCACAGTGCGTATTCTACCTTTTTATACATCTCTGAATTTGAATACAGTTTCTTTGTCGCTTCACAGTAAATTTCTGATAGTGAGCGTTTGGAGTACAGCATTGTACGGTAATGAGACACGGACTGTGGGAAAACCAGAACAGAGCAGAATCGAAGCTTTTGAGATGTGGTACTACAGAAGAATGTTGAAAATTAGGCGGATTAATAAGGTAAAGAATGAAGTTCTCAGAAGTATAGGCGACGCAGTGGTTAGCACACTGGACTCGCATTCGGGAGGACGACGGTTCAATCCCGTCTCCGGCCATCCTGATTTAGGTTTTCCGTGATTTCCCTAAATCGTTTCAGGCAAATGCCGGGATGGTTCCTTTGAAAGGGCACGGCCGATTTCCTTCCCAATCCTTCCCTAACCCGAGCTTGCGCTCCGTCTCTAATGACCTCGTTGTCGACGGGACGTTAAACACTAACCACCACCACCACCAAGTATAGGCGAGGAAGGGAATATATGGAAAACACTGACAAGAAGAATTTTAGAACATGTCTTTTGCTCGAGTATCATGTCGTTTTTGGAAACTCAGAATCTACTATGTAGGAATCAACATGGATTCCGGAAACAGCGATCGTGTGAAACCCAACTCGCTTTATTTGTTCATGAAACCCAGAAAATATTAGATACAGGCTCCCAGGTAGATGCCATTTTCCTTGACTTCCGGAAGGCGTTCGATACAGTTCCGCACTGTCGCCTGATAAACAAAGTAAGAGCCTACGGAATATCAGACCAGCTGTGTGGCTGGATTGAAGAGTTTTTAGCAAACAGAACACAGCATGTTGTTCTCAATGGAGAGACATCTACAGACGTTAAAGTAACCTCTGGCGTGCCGCAGGGGAGTGTTGTGGGACCATTGCTTTTCACAATATATATAAATGACCTAGTAGATAGTGTCGGAAGTTCCATGCGGCTTTTCGCGGATGATGCTGTAGTATACAGAGAAGTTGCAGCATTAGAAAATTGTAGCGAAATGCAGGAAGATCTGCAGCGGATAGGCACTTGGTGCAGGGAGTGGCAACTGACCCTTAACATAGACAAATGTAATGTATTGCGAATACATAGAAAGAAGGATCCTTTATTGTATGATTATATGATAGCGGAACAAACACTGGTAGCAGTTACTTCTGTAAAATATCTGGGAGTATGCGTGCGGAACGATTTGAAGTGGAATGATCATATAAAATTAATTGTTGGTAAGGCGGGTACCAGGTTGAGATTCATTGGGAGAGTCCTTAGAAAATGTAGTCCATCAACAAAGGAGGTGGCTTACAAAACACTCGTTCGACCTATACTTGAGTATTGCTCATCAGTGTGGGATCCGTACCAGGTCGGGTTGACGGAGGAGATAGAGAAGATCCAAAGAAGAGCGGCGCGTTTCGTCACAGGGTTATTTGGTAACCGTGATAGCGTTACGGAGATGTTTAACAAACTCAAGTGGCAGACTCTGCAAGAGAGGCGCTCTGCATCGCGGTGTAGCTTGCTCGCCAGGTTTCGAGAGGGTGCGTTTCTGGATGAGGTATCGAATATATTGCTTCCCCCTACTTATACCTCCCGAGGAGATCACGAATGTAAAATTAGAGAGATTAGAGCGCGCACAGAGGCTTTCAGACAGTCGTTCTTCCCGCGAACCATACGCGATTGGAACAGGAAAGGGAGATAATGACAGTGGCACGTAAAGTGCCCTCCGCCACACACCGTTGGGTGGCTTGCGGAGTATAAATGTAGATGTAGATCATCCGATACAACAGGATCGTAGGACATCTCTTAAGACATCACGGAGTAATGTCCATGATACTAGATGGAGCTGTAGAAGGTAAAAACTGTAGAGCAAGACAGAGATTGGAAATTTCCAACAAGTAATTGAGGACGCTGGGTGCAGCTGCTACTTTGAGATGAAAACGTTGGCACAGGAGAGGAATTCGTGGCGGACAGCATCGAACCAGTCATTAGATTGATGACTCAAGAAAAAAAAATTGCAATGAACAGACAAAATCTAATTCAGAACAAGTAAATGCTCCACCAATACAGCAGCTCCCTGTATCACGTGTTTGCCAGAGTAATTATACGCTGGCGGAAATACAGCCCGCTGGTAAAGTGGTGGGACAGATTCTTGACCAACCACGGAGGTAGCTAGCAAGTAAGTCTGGGTCTGTGTTGCCTTCAGGTCGAAACCGTATAGGTCTCACGTCGGATAGAGCAGTGCTGCCCACCATCACATACTGCGCTGATCCGATATACTGTTCAAGAATGGAGGCTATCAGATTGCACTTATTATGGTAGCGTCTAACACGTATTTGACTGTTACTGTACACAATACGTCCCACAGGAAAAGTGACTGATGTGAAATAAAATACAAGTCGTTGCTTTTTTTAGTTTTCATGACTCTTTATTTAATACAGGCTCATTGCGAGTCAACACACAACTGGAAGCGTTGCAGAAACTGTTCAAAACACCCTTTGAAATACCCTGCAGTAGTACGGTCGTAGCCTGCTGGATATCTGAAATCGTGTCGAAACGCTTTCCTTTCTTAGCCATTTTCAGTTTTGAAAATAACCAAAGCCGCACATATACAAATCACGTGAATAAGGAGAGTGTTCAAGGACCATAATATCTTTAGGAGCCAAGAAATCGTGGCCTCGTGGTTCGAGACGCCATGCCACGGATTGCGCGGCCGCTCCTGCCGGAGGTTCGAGCCCCTCCTCGGGAATGGGTGTGTGTTGTTGTTAGCATAAATTAGTTTAAGTAGTGTGTAAGTCTAGGGACCGATGACCTCAGCAGTTTGATCCATTACGAATTCATATACATTTGAACATTTTTGAAGAATTCGTGTACGATCTTGCGTTTGTGCGCCAGCGTATTGTCGTGCAACAAACACCTTGTCTCTTGATACCTTTATTGAGGTTGCACCCGACCAGTCCTCGCCCATAAACGATTTGAAACTATCACCATCTGACGTTCTGTAGTAAATTATTTATTGACAATTTCTTTTGAATCAAAGAAATCAGTGAGCAATCTCTCGACACGGATTTTCTGCATGCGTACAGATCTCGGTCTCGGAGATTCTGGACTTTTTCATTCTGCTCTTTAGCGCTTTGTAAATGGCTCCCACTGAAAACTCCATATTTCATCACCTGTCACTGAATAAGACGTGAAGGCTGGGCCTCTAACGTCCTCTCTGTGACGGTATCTTGTATGCCGCTATAAACATTTTTACAACTCATTGCTTGACTATCGAACTGTTTCTATAATTTCAAAAGTGTCTATGGCACTTTTAACGATTTTAAAACTTAAACTTAATGATCGCACGTTGCTGCGTTGCTCCTTTCACGACCGAAATTCAAAACGTAGTGTTAAAGTTTACGTTACTAAGCTCAGATAAATTTAAAACGGAAGGAAGTCGAAATACCACGCTAGTTAATTCATGAATCCGTCCACAGTTGGCATTAGTAGTTACGTAAACATAAAATCAGACACCTTTCCTTTGAGACGGACTGTGTAGAACACGTGTTTCCTCTTTCCATATCATTTAGATAAAGGAATCGTTCAAATAACCTAAGGAACAAGTAACTAACTAACTAAACGGTGTTTGTCTACAAACACAACATTTCGCAGTCTTACAATCCTATATGCACACTGAGGCGCAATGCCTTACTTACCGTTAGTCCAGCCAGCAGATGGTGTCGAACAATTGACGCAGACAGGTCTACACACAATGGACTGCTCCAGGACGAATCTTACGACGGTACCGATAAGATGAGAGTCATTCGGAGTAGTATTCTCTTTGTGTGGACCAATATACGCTCATCATCTGATACAGATCCCTTCTGTTCACCAGTTTTGCACACGCAAACCCTGTTTGAGTCCAAACGTCACAGCATGATTAACACATTTCTGGATACCGATCACTCTGGCCTCTTCAAACTCACTCAAATCCAGAACATTACGAACTCGCGTCAAGAAGTCATACAGACACTGCGTTCATACTCATATTTCTTTGAAGCATATCCATTGAACTAGCTTGATGTCTAGTCACACACTTAATGGTACAGCTTCACCTTCGCTCTCTCATTTCTGGGATCTGATACACACTTATCATATTCGTTACATTTATTCGGATCATTCTCCCTTCGTGTTGCTCATTTCAGATGTTACTGTAGCATCTACATCGTATTTATACGTCTACATGTATGCTAAACCGGCATAAGCGCAGTGCGTTGAGGAGCAATGTAAGCTACTCATTTGGTATTCTGTTTAATCTTGAGCCTTAGTATGTGTCTTAAACTCCCTTATCTTACACTATAGATGGCATGGCAGTATAAGCGAGACGACAGGATTAATTTCCTTGAATACCGTTTTAATGAAAACATCCAAAGGTGTTGCCTTCCTTCCAGAGATCCCCTTTCAAGCTCCCTGAGCATCTCATTTACATTTCGTATGGCACGTGTTACGATCATAGAGCCGCGCCCCTGAATTTCTTCTACGTGTTGTACGGTATAAAGACTCCAATAAGGTCTCTTCAGCGGTTTCATTAACCGAAAGAACTTCTTTTTCCAGAATTCCCGCATCAAATCTAAATCTTCCGTTCTCTTCGCTACTAGTAAAGAACCAGAACGTATACGGCAAATTGTCTGTTCTTCGGTCGACGTTCTGTTAATAATTTTTTGACGTTCCGCCAGCGTTTCACTGCCACTGTCAAAGCTTCATCTTCCATTGCTGGTGGTGAACTCGCGGTCGCAGATTATACGTACTTGTGACGCCAACGTCCGTGGGGTTTTTCCATGGTCATTACCACTGCGGTTCCTCCCTTGCTACCTGCAACGGTCGTTCTCTGCAGCACAGGAATACACGGCCATTGGTTCCCAGAGTGACAGGCAAAATTGGTCATACATTGAACAAGCATGGCATATTTATAAACCGATAAAGAGGATCAAAGAGAAAAAGGACCCTCTTGCAACGGAGTATACCTTAGGCCATATACATGCGAAAAAGTCTGTGTCGGAATGACTGGGCGATCAGTCAAGACCAGGATCGAACATAAGCGGCATTGCAGATTGGAGGAGGTGGAGAAATCGGCCGTGGCGGAGCACGCACTGTGTAAGAGCGATCACATAATACAGTTTGCTAACACGAAAGTTCTTGCTGTAGATAAGAGCTGTTACCCCTCTTGTCCAGGGAAGCTATAGACAATAGTTTGAACAAGAAATAAGGAAGCCTCAAGGTGAACGGATCCTGGATTCCCTTGTTGAGAGAACATCAGATGCGTGTAGCAAGGGGAGATCCGCAGCAGAAATGACCACGGAAAAAAATGGTTCAAATGGCTCTGAGCACTATGGGAATTAAATTCTGAGGTCATCAGTCCTCTAGAACTTATAACTACTTTAACTAACCTAAGGACATCACGTACATCCATGCCCGAGGCAGGTTCCGAACCTGCGACCGTAGCAGTCCAGACTGACCACGGAAAAGCTATTGGCTCCCCAGGCACATGCAATCTGCGACTGCGAATTCGACTCCAGTCCACCACCAGCAGTAGAGGGTGAAGCTTTGACAATGCCATCCACTCGTGCTGGCGAAACGTCAGAAAAATTATCAAACGTCGATCGAAAAACCCGAGACAGAAGCCAACAGGCAATTTGTCAACAACTTATCTGGAAAGCCTTTACAATTTTGTGAAAGACGTATACGCTGAAAAGACATGATATCGTTTGATAAAAGTTATAGTGGTAATGAATATAGACGTTCGCGACCATACTAGAAAATGTTTCAAGACGGACGGTAAATATCACGCGTAAGTCTACTTAAAAAGTTTCGAGAAACAGCATTGAGGAATCTGGGAATATAGTAGAATTTCCTCCGAATCGTTCCTGTGGGGGCTGTAACCTCATGATTAGACTGATTACAGATGGCACAGACGTGTTTAAGTAAGCTTTGTTTCCTTGCTGCATACGTAAATTAAATAGGAAGAAGCCCTAATAAGCAATAGAAAAGGAAGTAGATCCTGCCACGCACTTCACAGTATTTTTCAGAGCGCAGATGCCGAAACTGCAGCTTAGGCCCGAACACAAAGAAAATATAAGTGGACGGCGGTATGCATTGGATGTTTGCGAGGCCCAGATGACAACGACTCTGTGAAGCCTTTCAGCCGAACCGAAGAAGTTTGGTCCCTTGATAAGAGACCACTGTCCTCTGCACTGGATATAAGCCGGCATACTGAGCCAGCTCGCCTGCCGTAGTCTCGCGTCCATGTGCTGACAACACGTGCTACGCTAACAGCCGAGTATACATGTTCCCGGTGTTCTTCTTTACACTTTAACTGGCCAGATAATTTTCACCTCGTCGACGACTGCACGCTTGGACTAGTAACATACATTACTGAGCTTTCGCTGCTTCAGTTGCAACAACCCCATATTTTAAGGTCGTTCAACTGGCCACCACGTACCTGTTCTTAAAGTCGTTTATTGTTTCTATGAGTATGTTTTACTTAACTTCAGACAAAACGCTCCAAAATAGTAGCTGTCCAACATCCTGCTGGAAAGCTGTTGTTTGGTCCACGCTGTGGGTTACTTTACATTCTTTCCCTGGCATTTACCCTCCTGCCTCCACATCCTCGCTACCCCACACTCACTCACACTATCACATCGAAGTGTTCAAGAAGGGTACTCAAGGAAAGTTATAGTTCTCGTAGTGTAAAACTCCGTTCTAGCCCAGGAACGTAGCCACCTATACGGACACTGCAATAGTTACAAGAAACTGGACAAATACTACACGTGTAAGACTGAAGCTGTTTACGAGCAGTTCACGTAATTTTTACAGTTCCGTACCTCAATCGATAAAAACGGAATCTTTATGGGATCACTTTGTTGACCGTCAGTTTTTGATTATTAAAAACCCATTTTCTCAAGTTGAAATATATGTCCCTTATTAAAGTCTATGGTTTCTTGGCGGTGTAAAAAATTTAATCTTCTAAGTCAATGAAGTCAAAAGATATGATCGTTAATATCACATGTTTTGGTACTTTGAAACTCACTCATCAAAATCTGTAGGATTTTTCTGTTGACCTACAATCATGAAATTTCGTAAGAAGCTGAAAATTGTTTGTCTGTAATTATATCACACGAAATATTTTTTTTTGTCCGATAGTCTGACTGTCCGTCTCTGAACACCCTTTTCTCAGGAACGGGTGTACGCATCAACTTAAGTACGTGTCACATACTAACATCTATAGTCCCTTGACGCTGTAAAAAATTTAACCTTCTAGGTCAATGCTATCAAAAGATGCGGCCATTTATGTCATATTTTGATACTTGCGAGCACGCTCATGAAAACTACAGCGTACTTCCCGTTGACCTAGAATCACGAACTTTGGCACGAACCAATCTTTCTCCATAAAAATAAAGAAAAAAATCCGAAAGTTGTTAATGTATAATTATAGCGCATGAAAAAAATATTTTTTCGTCATCCGGCTGCATGTCTTTTTGTGAAAAGCCCTTCTTTTTAGAATGGGTATACGTATATCTTGACTGTATCGATATCCATCACAGGCCAAAATCGACGAGACAGTCGATTCCCAGGTGGATAAGCAATGGAGTGTTAGGTAGCCCTGGTACTTGTAATGTTGCTAGGAGTTGTCATGCGCGGTATTGGAGGGTGACAGTCATTCCCAGGTGGATAAGCAATGGAGTGTTAGGTAGCCCTGGTACTTGTAATGTTGCTAGGAGTTGTCATGCGCGGTATTGGAGGGTGACTAAAACCTTTTACTTTTTGTTGATACATTAGCTCAATGTTTCGCACCACTTAAACTTGAACGACCACATAAAACTAGTTTTCGGGGAGGAAGATACAAAGTCCGATTCATTGGAAGAATCCTGTGGAAAAACCTGGCCAGATGTAATTCAATGTTCGGTATTGTCTGTCCAAAATCAGTTTACATTTTATGTTAACGCTCAATGTCAACATTCTGAGCACTTCGTACGACAGTCACAGTAATAAACAAACGAACCCCATCTGTATTGCGTGTTTGCTTACCTGCTTGGTGTATAATATTGTAGGGCTGGCGTTTGTTGCACCGCTTCTCCTGTCGACTACGCTTTTCGGCGGTCTTACGAGTACATTTACAGAGCGAGGTGACCCAGTGGTTACTACACTGGACTCGCATTTGGGAAGACGAATGTGCAAAACCGCTTCCGGCCATCAAAATTCACATTTTCCGTGATTTACCTATAACGCTCCAGGTAAATGCCGAAATGGTTCTTTTAAATGAGAACGCACAGTTCGCTTCCCCCATCCTTGAATCAACCCGAGCTTGCCCTCCGTCTCCAATGTCCTCGATGTCGACGGGACCTTAAACCCCTACCCTCCTTCCTTCCTTTTTTCTTGTTACCATTTGAAAATGTTCCACAAACGATATCAGGTTGAAGTCTCCTTAGAAGTTTCTTACCAGTGCCACAGAGAAAGGTATTCAGTTCCACTAAAAGGCCTTAAACGTGACTCTGGCTTGTCATAAAAACTCGCTCCGTTCTCCCCTAGACCCTAGCGAGTAACTGATATATTTACTCGTGATATATGTATTTTGAGTTGCCTATCTTAACTGCCTTGCCCTGTGTTTACTATCACTCATTACTTATGTATCTCAATCTTTTGTAATATAGACACATTCATTAAATCTGTCTACAGTGTATAAGACAACATAGTTCGTTTATTTTTAAAAGTATAATTGCAGTACATAAAGTATAAATTATTTTCTATAAAGTAATCGTAATATGCATAACTCACAAACATCGATTATACACAACACTTTTAGTTTTCTTACCTCACTCGCGCCCCTACACCTCGGAGTATCAGTGGTGCCAAAGTCCCACAGTATTTGTTTTTCCAGAGCTAGTTTATATTCGTAGTAAGATTAGTAAAAATTATTCCCAGATTTATGCCTTAACTGTCGACGTTAAATTCATACTTAAATGTGATCAGGATCGTAATGAATCTGAGCCGTGGCGCCACTGAATTAGTGGGCTGTTCTGTTAGGTGTCACTGACTCAGGTGTAGTATCGACTATCCCTCTTGCGGCCCTCTTGCCAATATCTATGAGGAGAAGTTGGTATCTGTGGGATGTGTCCTTAGAAGGTCTTTTCTTGCCGATATATATACGGGGTTCGCCGGCCCGAGAGAGAGAGAGACACCAAGTTTGGGGATTGGCAGTAGCGTCGCGACAAGAGGTGGTCACGAGGTCCGAGCGGCCGAAGCCACGAGCTAGCGGGGCAGAGCGAACATACCGGAGTAATGAGTTGCTTCCCGACGTCTGGAGCAGACTGTGCTCAATTACTCGATTTGAGTGCGAAGCATTAGCTGTGTTATTTGTCCTCGAAAAATTTCCGTTCTACTCTACTGGCCATTAAAATTGCTACACCAAGAAGAAATGCAGATGATAAACGGGTATTCATTGGACAAATATATTATACTAGAACTGACATGTGATTACATTTTCACGCAATTTGGTGCATAGATCCTGAGAAATCAGTACCAAAAACAATCACCTCTGGCCGTAATAACGGCCTTGATACGCTTGGGCGTTGAGTCAAACAGAGCTTGGATGGCGTGTACAGGTACAGCTGCCCGTGCAGCTTCAACACGATACCACAGTTCATCAAGAGTAGTGACTGGCCTTTGTGACGAACCAGTTGCTCGGCCAATATTGACCAGACGTTTTCAATTGGTGAGAGATCTAGAGAATGTGCTGCCTAGGGCAGCAGTCGAACATTTTCTGTATCCAGAAAGGCTCGTACAGGACCTGCAACATTCAGTGGTGCATTATCCTGCTGAAGTGTAGGGTTTCGCAGCGATCGAATGAAGGGTAGAGCCACGGGTCGTAACACATCTGAAATGTCTACTGCTCAAAGTGCCGTCAATGGTTCAAATGGCACTGAGCACTATGGGACTCAACATCTTAGGTCGTAAGTCCCCTAGAAATTAGAACTACTTAAACCTAACTAACCTAAGGACATCACACACACCCATGCCTGAGGCAGGATTCGAACCTGCGACCGTAGCAGTCCCGCGGTTCCGGACTGCAGCGCCAGAACCGCTAGACCACCGCGGCCGTGCCGTCAATGCGAACAAGAGGTGACCGAGACGTGTAACCAGTGGCACCCCATACCATCACGCCGGGTGATACGCCAGTATGACGATGACGAATACACGCTTCCAATGCGCGTTCTCCGCGATGTTGCCAAACACGGCTGCGACCATCATGATGCTGTAAACAGAACCTGGATTCATCCGGAAAAATGATGTTTTGCCATTCGTGCACCCAGGTTCGTCATTGAGTACACCATAGCAGGCCCTCCTGTCTGTGATGCAGCGTCAAGGGGAACCGCAGCCATGGTATCCGAGCTGATAGTCCATGTTGCTGCAAACGTCGTCGAACTGTTCGTGCCGGCCTCGGTGGTCTAGCGATTCTGGCGCTGCAGTCCGGAACCGCGGGACTGCTACGGTCGCAGGTTCGAATCTTGCCTCGGGCATGGGTGTGTGTGATGTCCTTAGGTTAGTTAGGTTTAAGTAGTTCTACGTTCTAGGGGACTTATGTCCTAAGATGTTGAGTCCCATAGTGCTCAGAGCCATTTGAACCATTTTTGAACTGTTCGTGCAGATGGTAGTTATCTTGCAAACGTCCCCATCTGTTGACTCAGGCATCGAGACGTGGCTGCACGATCCGTTAAAGCCATGCATATAAGATGCGTGTCATCTCGACTGTTAGTGATACGAGGCCGTTGGGATCCAGCACGTCGTTCCGTATTACCCTCTGTAGTGTCCCTTTTGCAATATTCACCATTATCGAGGTGAAACATAAATAAAAATGACTGTATGTGACTCAAAATGAATTGCAAACATCGATTTATCTGCGAAAGGTAATAACACTAACTGTAAAAATATACAATATAGATCGATAGATGCGGAAAAGACATTATTTTTATTGTATGAGATTATAATGTGTAAGTAGTTAAAAGAAATATTATCTTTGTAAGAGTATAAAATACAATGCAATGCTCATTCTTCTATCTAGTCTGTTCCTTCTGGTGTTAGCTGGAATAAGGTACGCAATCTATTGTGCTGCGTTAGCATTTGTTTCTGTCGTAACGTAATTGCAAATATTTCATGGTGTAAACTGTGTCCTAGTAAGAATATATTAGTATAAAGTGATCTGCGTGTGTTATTTCAAGAACCTATGCCACATTTATCTTATGAAAAGAATATTACGCGGTACATTTAAAAAATATTTTTTCACAGCACAATGTCTGATAGCCAGAGCGGAAGAAATTATGTTAAAATATTCAGTGAGATTAATTGAAGGAATCCAGTGAAATAATTTTATTAAAACTTGTCTATTTCCTGTGATAGTGAACTGGAGCTGAGTAATACTACGCCGGCCGGAGTGCCCGTGCGGTTGTGGGCGCTACAGTCTGGAACCGCGAGACCGCTACGGTCGCAAGTTCGAATCCTGCCTTGGGCATTGATGTGTGTGATGTCCTTAGGTTAGTTAGGTTTAAGTAGTTCTAAGTTCCAGGGGACTCATGACCTCAGAAGTTGAGTCCCATAGTGCTCAGAGCCATTTTCTTGAGTAATACTACGCTATTGCATTTACAGTAATTTGTAGGGAGCTTGGCGCTCAATAAAACCAGATATAATACATAATTGGCAACCTACGAAATTCATTATTTTGCTTATTATATCTCTTTCGTATTTTTGTGAAAGCTAAACGTAAAAACTAACTTCACTAAAAATCAGTAACATATCACGATAAATCAAAGGACAAACAAATTTACTAGGAGAGTTTTTCCTCTAAATAAATAGTACACATTATTTTTTTAAGAGATATAATAAATAGCGCCCTGTTACGTGGGGCCCGAAGAGATAAAATATTTTTTTAGGGTGTGTATGTATGTAATTGTTAACATGTATTGTATGTATTCTAATGTCTATCAAATTCCATTTCATGTCTAAACTTCAATTAGGAAAGCGGAGATGAACTGTATAGACCCTGAGAGGACGAGATAGCAAAAAGAAAAGAAAAGAAAAAGGGTATCAAGGTAAGGACCACTATCCATGAAACCTTGCTACATAGGCCCGTATCATCAAGGTATAGTATCACAGATGGTACATGGTGTACAGTGGTGTAGTTATTAATATTTTGTGATTTTGGAAACAATAAGCATTTTGACTTGTGAACATAGCCCGCATTTGTAGTTTGGAACAATTTTTGTAGTTAGCCCAGTGAAAGTTATCTTCATTATGGGAAAAGTTGAACGTGTGTTAGATTTGCAACCAGATAATGTGTCCAATGTGTGCAACTATTGAGCGATATGGATAGTGACAGTGACTTACTAAATATGAATAGTGATCGGGGGGGGGGGAGAAAATGTAAACAATGTAGTTTCAAGGTGATATGCCAGGAAACAGCCAACAGACGAAAACAGTAAAACCGATAGGTGCTATTAGTAGGGCTAGTGATAATTTTCCAATGATTAGAACAACTACCACACCCGTATGCTCACCAATACCGGATCCATTTGCTGAATTTTTACGGAAATTGGAAGAAAGAGATAGATTGAGGGAAGAGAGGAATGAACAGCTAGTCAATCAGATAAGGAAACAAAACAAAGAGTCCGCAACTCGTGGTCGTGCGGTAGCGTTCTCGCTTCCCACGCCCGGGGTCCCGGGTTCGATTCCAGGCGGGGTCGGGGATTTTCTCTGCCTCGTGATGACTGGGTGTTGTGTGCTGTCCTTAGGTTAGTTCTAGGGGACTGATGACCATAGCTGTTAAGTCCCATAGTGCTCAGAGCCATTTGTGCTTTTTCCGACGTTTTGTGCCGAATCAGCTGCTCAACAATGAAGCCTTGCTCACCTTATTGCGAAAAAATGTCACATGGAACTGGTCTGCAGTGTGTCAGCAACCTTATGAAGAGATCGAAGGAGCCTTAGTGAATGCACAAATGCTCTACCATCCGGATATGACCCGGGATTTTTGTATAGTTACCGACTCTTCATCCTATGGTTTAGGAGCATGTCTGTTTCAAGTAGAAGAAACCAATGGGAACAGGGAAATAAGAGTTATAGCTTTTGCCAGCCGAGTGCTTACTCAATGTGAAAGAGCATATTCGGTGACCGAAATGCAAGCACTCATTGTTGTATGGGCTCTGCAAAAATTTCATTATTATGTTTATGGCAAGTCAATTAAATTGTTCTGTGATCACCAAGCCCTAAGCTTCCTATTAACCTGCAAACTATTACATGCCAGACTAGCCCGTTGGGCATTAGTACTACAGGAATACAATTTAAAAATTATGTACATAAAAGGGAAAGATAATGTCATTGCGGACGCTTTATCACGTCTACCAGTAGGCATGTCACAGCTAGGTGAAATGATCGAGCGAGCGTCAGAATATAAAGTTTTATTAATGACGTCCAACCATACCGTCGCGAATATTTGCACCTGTGCAAGAATGTAGGACAGCTGCAAGACGAAGATCATACCTGAACGAAAGTGAAACGATCACTAATATTAGGGCAAGCTAACAGCGAAAATTCGCGGTACAAAGTGGAGAACAACATATTGTACCACAGAAATGACACTGCCTCAGAAAACTGGTGCGTGTGTATCCCGTACAAATACATACAATATTTTATCTGGTACACGCATTACGCATGGGGACATGTAGGAATACAGAAGTGTGTATTAATAATACAAAGGTATTGTTACATCCCGAATACTAAACGTGTGGTCCAAAAGATATTACGAACGTGTGAAGTTTTTCAGAAAGCTAAAGCCAACAATAGAAGCAACAAAACAGAACTGCATCCAATTATTCCGATACAGCCACTTCAAATTGTGTCAATGGACATCGCAGGACCATTACCTACGGCTCGCGGTGGAATGAAACATATATTAGTTGTTTACGATACCTTTATTAAGTATGTGAAATTGTTTCCAATGAAAACGACTATTGCTAAACAGATGATACAACGCATATCAAAAGAATTCATACCGAAAACAGGAAAACCACTAAACGTTCTAACAGACAATGCTAGTATTTCACTGGTCAACTGTAGAAGGAGTTTCTGCGTGACCAAAACATAAAGCATATATTAGTTGCACATTTCCACCCGGAAGCAAGTCCTGTAGCGTGAATTTTTCGGGAACTCAACAGATTTATCCGAACATATAATCATCAGCAGCATACAAAGTGGCCGGAATTGTTACCCTTCTTTGAAAATACACACGACAATCTACCTCATCCAGCTACCGGATACACGCCCAATGAGTTATTATTTAGTACTGCAGAACTAAATGAATGGATCACGCCGCTACCAAAATTGCCGCGCACAGATAAAAGGCAAGAAGATAAAATACAGGACGCCATCAGCAACGAAAGATTCGATATGACAAGTCAATAGAACCGACAGTCCCATATCAGATAAACAACTTAGTTTTGATAAGAAACCATCCTAAGTCGTCACTCATAACAAAGAAGGACAAGAAATGGCAAATGCTGTACAATGGACCTTTTAAAATTATACAAATACCGCACGGTTGTAGCTACCTTATAGCTGATGTGATGAGCGGGAAGATCAAAGGATTGTGTCCCTATAAGGACTTAAAGAAATTTGTGGTAGCTGACAACAGGACATGAATGGTTTACCGTATTTTTGTGTAATACGTAGGTTTTGCACAAACTTCAATATATATTTTTGTGTAGTTGTAAGAATTTGACGTTTTGTTTGTGCTTAGTATGTAAGATGTTTGGTCTTTATGTCAAGGAATGATTTACACATCAGCCTTCAAAAATGAGTAAAAAGAAGCTAAAGGACCATCAGTCCAATGATAGAATTTGTTTAGAAACGTAATTAGCAAGTGTAAGATGTTTTCAGCGGTTATTAGAGTTAGTAACTATAAATTTTATTATGCTGTGTGATAAATGTTTATTTAAAGAATGCACTAAATATTCTAATCTGTTACATGAAAAATGAACAGAAAGGTGTATGCAAAAGACTGTGCACATAACATGTGACATCTGTGATGCTGTGCTTTGACCTTAAAAGAGAAAGTATAAGCATCTAGCCACAATATTTGAGATTAAATGAGAGCTCCACTTTAGAGCCTGTTTTTGTCAATTGCAAACCTTTTATAGGATACGCGATTACGGTAACAGCTTATGGAGCAAGCACATGCGCAGGGGTCCTAATCCCCAAATGAATATACTCTATGACAAATTTATTAATGCTCAAATATAAAAGTATTGCAAGTCAGGCCAGAATGCATGTATGATGTAACACTTAATTGTATGCAATAACAGAACAAAAGTGCTTTTGCTCTGTGAAATTTCATTGTAACATATTGTGTAAATGAACATACATCTGTGTCACTATGTGATATTAAAAAAAAAAAAAAACAGTAATCTTGTAATACAATTGTATCAAAGTCATGCTGAAAGCAATACTAACAGGAACTATAATAGTGTGTTGGTATTCGTGGAGGAAGTGTGAACTTTGAGAACTGTATTAGTGATCAACTTGGACAGTGAACACTTATGTGCTGTACAACTGAAAAAACGCGAGGTACAAACATTAACAACACATATCTGTGTGCAGTGACCGAAAACACAAAACTGTGATCAGTGTGTGTTCGAAACTGTACAGACAACATTTTTAGTTTGGACGCTACCTCCTGTGCGCCAACAATTAGTATAACGCAACGGACCACGTAGTAGGACGTTACTGCAACGGCAACTACGGTGGAACGCTGTCAAACAAAAATTGTGAAACATAAATATTCCATACGACGTGATGACAACAGGGATGTGCAGTGCTTACTTCAGCATCATATTTCCTGCATGCTTACTTCAGCATCATATTTCCTGCATCATTCAGCACCAGTACGTGCAAACGAACACGAAAATACCAAGTAACTGAGCCTGTGCCTCGATGATGCAATAATGTTGACTAATCAATTCTTACCCACAGCCATAACATCTGAACAATATCCGTTCTATAACATATGTGCATTTGTTTCATGATTTCCTCGAGCCAACATCCTCTCCCGTGCTGAAAACTTCAACGAGCGGTGCGCAACAATGCAGACGCACCACGCAGACAAAATAACGTCAATCCGTACTCCACATCCTGACCGCCGGCTACGGACAAGAAAGAAGACAACAGTTTCCAGCCGACGCTCCATGGCAACGGCCAAGAGGCATCGCGGTAGCGACATACAGCGTCATCCACACCACACGACCAGAAATGCGCCGAAAAACAAAAACTCAAAATATTACCAACACAATATAAAAAAATTGAAGAACACTTTCATATAAAAACTATATGTTTGTTTCTTTTTCAGAAAATTTTATATTTGATGTAAATACTTGGAATACCAAAACATGTAGAACCAACTTATGTAAGTAACACAAAGGCTTAAATCCATCAGCTCTGCCGAGGTTTTTCTGGGGTTTCCCTGCGGCCCTCGTCCAAATGGAAGAGCTTGTTATGTTGTAACTGTCCCCAGCCATGTTATGTAAAAAGACTCAAAATGAATGTGTACCCATGACCTAATACACGGTAAAGTGAACTGAAAGTGACCAACGAACGAAAGAAAAGTGACACTCGTGGTCTACAAGAACCAAACATTAAGTAGTGTGTTCCTTGTAGCCCAGGGGGCCGTGTAGTGTCCCTTTTGCAATATTCACCATTATCGAGGTGAAACATAAATAAAAATGACTGTATGTGACTCAAAATGAATTGCAAACATCGATTTATCTGCGAAAGGTAATAACACTAACTGTAAAAATATACAATATAGATCGATAGATGCAGAAAAGACATTATTTTGATTGTATGAGATTATAATGTGTAAGTAATTAAAAGAAATATTATCTTTGTAAGAGTATAAAATACAATGCAATGCTCATTCTTCTGTCTAGTCTGTTCGTTCTGGTGTTAGCTGGAATAAGGTGCGCAATCTATTGTGCTGCGTTAGCATTTGTTTCTGTCGTAACGTAATTGCAAATATTTCATGGTGTAAACTGTGTCCTAGTAAGAATATATTAGTATAAAGTGATATCTGTGTGTTATTTCAAGAACCTACGCCACATTTATCTTATGAAAAGAATATTTAATGAAAATTATTTAGTATGTTTCCAGCTGCTGCAGAGCGAGTAACAGTGATCTTACTGTTAACACCATTACGCCATTACGCGGTACATTTAAAAAATATTTTTTCACAGCACAATGTCTGATTGCCGGAGCGGAAGAAATTATGTTAAAATATTCAGTGAGATTAATTGAAGGAATCCAGTGAAATAATTTTATTAAAACTTGTCTATTTCCTGTGATAGTGAACTGGAGCTGAGTAATACTTACGCTATTGCATTTACAGTAATTTGTAGGGAGCCTGGCGCTCGATAAAACCAGATATAATACGTAACTGGCAAACTACGAAATTCATTATTTTGCTTATTATATCTCTTTTGTATTTTTTTGAAAGCTAAACGTAAAAAATAACTTCACTAAAAATCAGTAACATATCACGATAAATCAAAGGACGAACAAATTTACTAGGAGAGTGTTTCCTCTAAATAAATAGTTACATTATTTTTTAAGAGATATAATACCTCCTGAACTCACCGATTCCATATTCTGCTAACAGTAATTGGATATCGACCAACGTGAGCACCAATGTCGCGATACTATAAACCGCAATCGCGATAGGCTACAATCCGACCTTTATCAAAGCCGGAAACGTGATGGTACGTATTTCTCCTCCTTACACGAGGCATCACAACAACGTTTCACCAGGCATCGCCGGTCAACTGCTGTTTGTGTATGCGAAATCGTTTGGAAACTTTCCTCATGTCAACACGTTGTAGGTGTCGCTAACGGCGCCAACCTTGTGTGAATGCTCTGAAAAGCTAATCATTTGCATATCACAGCACCTTCTTCCTGTCGGTTAAATTTCACATACGTAGCACGTTGTCTTCGTGGTGTAGCAATTTTAATGGCCAGTAGTGTATCTTGAAAATCGTGAATTTGACCTAGAGACGGATAATCAGGCCCTTAGTTGGGTCCTTGCTCGTCCTAGGAAGACAGGGCGTATCGCGAGATGGGCGGTCTGCATTCCGGCTTTCCATTTTAAGGTACGGCACGTTAAGGGATCTGATAATCAGGTTGCTGGCGCCCTTAGCAGTATGTTCCAACAGCACGAGCTTCATGAGGAAATGTTGGACAGTCACTTGGTATGTACGATCCTTACCGAGGTACCCCAACTGTTAAGCAATTTGAAAACTGAACAAGAGCAAGACCCATTTTGGGGGTGGGGTGAGGTGGGAAGGGGGGACTCAGGATCAAATACTAGATGGACAGGAAACCGGTGACTATTTTCTGAAGAAGGGCATTCTCTGTAACCGCAGGGGTAGGTTTGGGGAAGCTAGAATTTGTCTCCCACGAACCTTAGTTATTCTGGTCTTCCGGTACTTCCATGACTCTCCAGTAGGAGGACCTTTTGGTTTTCATAAACCCTTAGAGAAGGTCAAGGAGCAGCTGACCTGGCCGACACTTTATAAAGGCTTTAGAGGTTTAGTCAAATAAAGCCGAGATTGTAAGAAGGGAAAACCAAGTAACTCCCTGGCGAGGGGATTGCTGCAGTCGGAACGGGAAGAACACCCGTTGGACAAATTGTTTGTTGATTATGTGGGGCCGCTTCCCCGGACGAGAAAAGGCAATTCATATATTCTCGCACTGGTGACGCATTCTCCAGGCTCGTTTGGTTGATACCTAGCCGGGGCGTGACAGCTCTTATCGCCATCTCTCATCTTACTAATATATTTAGGTGGTTCGGGCCACCGCGGGCGTTGGTTACGACCAAGGCTCCCGGCTTTCTGACAAAGTCGTTTAGACAATTCCGTTTTGGCAAACATGTTACTACACACCTTATTATCCTCATGCTTCCTTTGCCGAAAGAATTAACCGCAACTTGAAATTAGCGTTGATTATTTACCACCATAAATCGTCCAAGAAGTGGGATACCACCTTGCCCTGGTTAAACTCCGTGCAGCATGAAGCATCTCAGGCCACCCCAGCTAGCCTAACGCTAGCATATCCCATGAATTCTCCGCTCTCCAATTTGTGGGAGATAAATGATCTTTTACCTCCATCTATCACTCCGGAGGTTCTTAGGGAGAAATGGGGGTGACCTCGGGCAAATATTACGAAGGCTCACAGTCGTCAGGTCTCGCTATAATAGAGACAAGCACCCCTTTCAGGGGAAGATAGGGCATCTTCTCTACATCAGGAACGTTCCTGGGCGGACTTCCCGGGATAAACGCTTAGGGAAGCTTGCCCTGCGTTTCCTAGGTCCATATTCCATTGTCAAAATTTTAAGCCCAGTCAATCTTTTTGGTCAGAGACTCGGTTAACGGGAAACTCATAAGGGTTCATCTCAGTTAGATTAAACATTCCAGCGGAGTGAGGGTTTCTTAGCCCCAGGTGGGGGGGGGGGGGCCTTCTTCAGGTTTGTGAGGGGGAGGTTGAGCTGTGGCGCCATTGAGTTAGACTGCTATGTTTGGTGCCACTGGCTCAGGTGTAGTATCGACTATCCCTCATGCGGCCCCATTACCAATATCTATGAGGAAGAGTTGGTATCTGTGGGTTGTGTCCTTAGAAGGTCTTTCCTTGCCGATATATACGGGGTTCGCTGGCCCGAGAGGGAGGCACGAAGTTTGGGGATTGGCGGTAGCGTCGCAACAAGAGGTGGTCATGAGGTCCGAGCGGCCGAAGCCACGAGCTGCGCAAGGAGGGCTTGTGCAGAGCGATAATACCGGAGTACTTCACTGGGGTCAGCGTTGACTACAAGCAGCAGGCCGACTTCCAAACGGTTGGTTGGCAAAATTCGTGTCGGACGACCGCTCGTGGCCTGACTGCCCTCTTCTACCTGGCATTCACCGGCACCACTCAGTAACCGCCGCGATGCACCGTGGATCCATGGAACTGCTTGCTGATAAAGGGGAGTAACATTCTGTAATACTCGTGGTGATTTGTGTACTTGTCTAACTGCCCTTAGTATTTTCTGGTTTGTACCTGACCCTCCGAGCTGTACTCGGTCGGCCCTTTGGTCGTAAATATAGGCCGTAGTATTGTACTAAGACACTAGTTGCCGTTTGAAAATTTGTCCCGCTATGATATTGCCTTTCCTTTTTTGTTTGTACTCGATCATTAATTTTCTAATTAATCATGTCTTGGTCGTAAACACAGCTGGAACAATTTTACTAAGGCAGAGGTTGCTGTTAAACAAAAGAGCGACCTTGTGGTTAGATTTGGCTGTTAACCAGTTCAATTTTCTAATTGTAATTGCATTTCTCAGTCATTAGTTACAATCTGAACAACCTTTTGTACTAAGCTGTTCGTTTCCGTGTTTCAAAGACCGGTCATTATTGATGTATTTTTAGCTGGATCTTGTGGTTTCGCCGAGTGTGTCCTCTTGTAATAAGTATTCAAAAATGATGTTCTAAGACGTTCCTTGAGAGCCGTCTTAATAACTGGCAATCAGTTTAACCTTGAAAATATTAACAGCCAACTGTCACCAGAGCTTTAGTCAGTTGTCGGAAGGGACGGGGTGGGGTCCAGTCGAACCTTGGTTGCCGACTGAAATTAAAAGTCTGGTTGCTTTGAAGTAAGCCTTATCATTGTCATATTGTTTGCTAGTCTGTTAAACCTTGAAGCACAAGTCCACATCTTAAACCCGAATCTTTCGACATACAGCTTTCAAATTTAAAGTTAAGTTATTTGTTTAGAGTAATTGAATCACTCTCGTCATCAGTGGTGCTTATACAGGGTGGTCCATTGATCGTGACCGGGCCAAATATCTCACGAAATAAGCGTCAAACGAAAAAGCTACAAAAAACGAAACTTGTCTAGCTTGAAGGGGAAAACAGATGGCGCTATGGTTGGCCCGCCAGATGGCATTGCCATAGGTCAAACGGATATCAAATGCCTTTTTTTAAAATAGGAACCCCTACTTTTTGTTACATATTCGTGTACTACGTAAAGAAATATGAATGTTTTAGTTGGACCACTTTTTTTCGCTTTGTGATAGATGGCGCTCTAGTAGTCACAAACATATGGCTCACAATTTTAGACGAACAGTTGGTAACAGGCAGGTTTTTTAAATTAAAATACAGAACGTAGGTACGTTTGAACATTTTATTTCGGTTGTTCCAAAGTGATACATGTACCTTCGTGAACTTATCATGCTGTTACAGCGTGATTACCTATAAATACCACATTAATGCAATAAATGCTCAAAATGATGTCCATAAAACTCAATTCATTTGGCAATACGTGTAACGAAATTCCTCTCAACAGCGAGTAGTTCGCCTTCCACAATGTTCGCACATGCATTCACAATGCGCTGACGCATGTTGTCAGGCGTTGTCGGTGGATCACAATAGCAAATATCCGTCAACTTTCCCCACAGAAAGAAATCCGGGAACGTCAGATCCGGTTAACGTGCGGGCCATGGTATGGTGCTTCGACGACCAATCCACCTGTCATGAAATATGCTATTCAATACCGCTTCAACCGCACGCGAGCTATGTGCCGGACATCAATCGTGTTGGAAGTACATCGCCATTCTGTCATGCATTGAAACAACTTGTAGTAAACTGCCTGTTTGCTTCTGTCTCGATTTCTTCGGTCGACGTTCATCTAATGATTTTACTGACGTTTCGCCAGCACGAGTGGCTGGTATTGTCAAAGCTTCACCCTCCATTGCCGGTGGTGATGCAATGGACTGTAAGGCTTTGACAATGCCAGCCACTCGTGCTGGCGAAACGTCAGTAAAATCATTAGATGAACGTCGGTCGAAGAAATCGAGACAGAAGCCAATAGGCAGTTTGTCAACAAGTGGCCTCGAAAGCCTTAACAACTTTGTATCCTGTAGTAACATCGGTAGAACATTACGTAGGAAATCAGCATACATTGCACCATTTAGATTGCCATCGATAAAATGGGAGCCAATTATCCTTCCTCCCATAATGCCGCACCATTCATTAACCCGCCAAGGTCGCTGATGATCCACCTGTCGCAGCCATTGTGGATTTTCCGTTGCCCAGTAGTGGATATTATGCCGGTTTACGTCACCGCTGTTGGTGAATGATGCTTCGTCGCTAAATAGAAGGCGTGCAAAAAATCTGTCATCGTCCCGTAATTTCTCTTGTGCCCAGTGCCAGAACTGTACACGACGTTCAAAGTCATCGCCATGCAATTCCTGGTGCGTAGAAATATGTTACGGGTGCTATCGTTGTTGAAGTAGCATTCTCAACACTGACGTTTTTGAGATTCCCGATTCTCGCGCAATTTGTCTGCTACTGATGTGCGGATTAGCCGCGACAGCAGCTAAAACACCTGTTTGGGTTAAAATGGCTCTGAGCACTATGGGACTTAACTTCTGAGGTCATCAGTCCCCTAGAACTTAGAACTACTTAAACCTAACTAACCTAAGGACATCACACACATCCATGCCCGAGGCAGGATTCGAACCTGCGATCGTAGCGGCCGCGCGGTCCCTGACTGTAGCGCCTAGAACCGCTCGGCCACCCCGGCCGGCACCTATTTGGGCATCACCATTTGTTGCAGGTCGTGGTTGACGTTGCACATGTGGCTGAACACTTCCTGTTTCCTTAAATAACGTAACTATCCGGCGAACGGTCCGGACACTTGGATGATGTCGTCTAGGATACCGAGCAGCATACATAGCACACGCCCGTTGGGCATTTTGATCACAATGGTCATACATCAACATGATATTGACCTTTTACGCAATTGGTAAACGGTCCATTTTAACAAGGGTAATGTATCACGAAGCAAATACCGTCCGCACTGGCGGAATGTTACGTGATACCACGTACTTATACGTTTGTGACTATTACAGCGCCATCTATCACAAAGCGAAAGAAGTGGTCCAACTAAAACATTCATATTTCTGTACGTACGACACGAATATGTAATAATAAATGTGGGCTCCTTTTTTAAAGAAACTCAGTTGATATCCGTTTAACCTATGGCAGCGCCATCAAGCGGGCCAAACATAGCGCCATCTAGTTTCCCCCTTCAAGCTAGACGAGTTTCGTTCTTCGAATTTTTTCCGTTTGATGCTTATTTCGTGAGATATTTGGCCCGGTCACTCACTATCAGTGGACCATCCTGTATAATTTTCATGTGTTGCAGAAGGGCATTAAATAAGACGGACTGTGTCCAGCGCGGTGGTAAACACCGCTCTTTCACCCGATAACGGGCGGTTTGCAGGTCCGGCCGTCTTGCAGTCATTATCATATCGTTTGCTGTTTTGCATACAGCACTTCAGATATATTTTGCAAAGATTAAAAGCTTATTCAACTTAAGGTTTAAGATAAAAAAATCGAAAATTTGTTCGTTTTGTTAAAGAAAATTTTATGGTTAAATGCTTCGATTATCTGTAAAACATAGTTTATATATTGTCAAATAAACAGGTTGTGTGAAAAGATAGTTATGTGCCGGCATGAGTGGCCGAGCGGTTCTAGGCGCTACAGTCTGGAACCGCGCGACTGCTACGGTCGCAAGTTCGAATCCTGCTTCGGGCATGGATGTGTGTGATGTCCTTAGGTTAGTTAGGTTTAAGTAGTTCTAAGTTCTAGGGGACTGATGACCACAGCAGTTAAGTCCCATAGTGCTCAGAGCCATTTGATAGTTATGTTGGTGGGGACTCTCTGCCACTTTTCCTTAATTCCAGTGAGTACCACGTATTAGAATCACCGTAGCTATTCCAGAACATATGGATTCAGTTTCAGTACTTTTTTAGTGATTTGACCTACTAAGGACCACTGGAAATAACTTGTTTGTTTGTTTGTTTGTTTTTGTCAGTCCTTTCCAGTAATTTTCCACGCTTACCCTATGTTTTCCTCTTCTTTCTTCTGTCTGTATTGCGCCTGTCTTTTCTTTGTTTTCTCGTCGAACCCCATGAAACCTTTTGCTTTTACTATGAGCCTTTCTATTTCTTCCTCCATAATTCCATTTCCCTCAAGTCTGCTTGAACTTCTTTTATCCACGTCATTTGGGGTTTCTGTCAAAGAAGTTAAAAATTCGATTATATTTTGTTATCCTGTTTTCGTCTAGCCTTTTTAGATGTCCATGGAATGCAACTCTTCTCCTCATTATTGTGTTTGATATGCATTCTATTTTTTCGTAAACTATCGTTCGAATGTAAAAAGAGCGTTTATAAATTGCATGTTTTCTCAGAAAGTATTTCAGCTAGGAAGTTGGTATTTTTACAGGTTATTTATTGGTGTATTGGTTATAATTTAACACAGGAATTTTTAAAAATTTGAATTCAGTTACTACAGATTAATTTTTTCTAATGTAATGAAAATTCACTACTTTTTGTGCCGTTCTTCGTTTATAAATTCAACAATTTTGAGAAAAGGCTGTGTTAGGTTGAGCAGAAGGGAATCTGTAACATTTTCAGAAACTTTTAAGGAAATTAATTTGGTAGCTCCTGAGAAAACATGTAATTTGTATGAAAAAGTAAAGCTTTTAGGAATCGAGCGACAAAGTTTGAATTACTTCTTTAGTGCGTTCTAGGTCTACAGGATGGATTATCTTCATCTTTTGCAAACTTCTCCTCCAGCTTCCTCTTTGTCCTCTTCCTGTTTACTCTGAGTTGTATTTCTAGGCTATTTACAGTCCTGTCAGCAGCCCGAAGATGTTCCTTGTCTAAAGCAAGCACCGTTCATTCCATATTAAAATCTATCTTCATTCCCATATTTCGAAATACTTTGCACCTTACAACGTTGCCTCACTGAAAGTAGCAACAGCATCATACAAACCAAAATGCAGTGTTTCTATTCCAACAAACACAGTCTTAGGGATTCTTGACTATTTACACTTTCAATGGAGTTTTGAGTTTTTCCATGAACACTTTTTCAACAGTTCATGTAATGCTAAGTCTCTGAAAATAAGTTTTATCACCTCCACAACCGCATCAGGCAGATTGTGTTTATGAGTGAACACTTTACCAGTTAGCAATCCCTTGCTGTACTTACACCAACTCTTTTATCCTTTGGGACTCAAGTAACGATGGGGACTTTCATCAGTTGAAAAAGTATGAAAAAAAGAGCCCAAACAGCCTTCTTCACTCGTCGACACTGTGTGTCTTTTGCCTAATAGCCATTCCATAATAGTATGTATTTTGCCAATTACACTTTCAGTTAACCTTCTGTTCCCGTCCAACCCTTTACCACCATTGAGCTTTTGTATTTTGTACGAAGATTTCAGTCGCCGTAATCTTGGTCCTATTCGTGTCTGTACGTGTGTAATACACTAAAATTTCTGCACCAAAACATCATCACCGTAGGGTTTCAGTTTTCGAATATGTTTGAAACTTTTAGAATGCCGTCACCAAGGTAAATCACATATCGCACTTTGATACGCTCCAGAACGTTGAAATATACTAACACCAGCCACTTCCATTACTCCGCTACAGCCCCTGTAGTTAGCTGTACAATTATTTTCATGTGTACCTTTATTTTCTGTGGATATCTAAAATACTTAGGTATTACTTATACATATAAAACGTTCCTTGTATTCATACTGGTTGAAGATACTACACCATGAGGCGTATGTCCCCGTTTATTCCAGGCACCATCGAATGCTGCAGTCAACCCTCTTACCACTGTTTTCTATTACTGCCTCTTCCACAACTTTCTTCGTAGATTCTATACAGACATCTTCTACTTTAGACCCTACAAACCTATTATAGTTCGTAAACTTGGTTGGAAAATTCATCATTCCACAGAAAACTCCACCTGCAGTAGCACCCTTACCAATTGTACACAAGGCACATAAAACATAATGTTGTGTTCAGATTTTGCTGCTATTTTCCTCATTTGGAGTTACTGCAACACTGTTCCAAAAGATGGTCATGTATGAACACTTACCACACTTCAGTTCCATTTAACTGCCAAGTCCTACGTGATTTTTTGTAGAGAGTTCCAGACCAACTTCACTACACTGAATACATCTTACAATTTGCAAAAGTTCCGTTGAGAACTAGCACGTCAAATATTTCATTCACATCCGATTAGCCAATAAAACATCAACATATTTCACTAACTGAACAGAGCTTCCTCTGCGAAGTACTTTCTTTCTCACTTTCCAACATTCTTCCTTTCTTAAAAGCCTTCTAGGATTTCTAGTCACTTTACGTTTACCCATGATTATCCTTCAATAAAACAGACTTTAATGAACAAAATTCACTACGAATATTTTCGGTATGACAAAAGAGTAAATGAACATGAAACACACGACAATCGAGCAACTGGTATTTACGGTATATTGGTAATTTTTACTTATGGACCGTCTGACAGCAACTGAATAAAACACAATTTTAGTGCCATACGCGTTTCGCCTTTATTTTCTGCAAGGCATCATCAGTGGCAGGTTGCCTGGACAATTTCTTGCATAAAAACATTGCATTGAAACAAGCGTTCAGTCCATAGTGCTGTGGAATAAGGGAAAAAACCGCATACTGGCATTCATAAGAAGAAGAACAACACCAAAAATGCAACAGGAGCGTAATATGCAAGAAATTGTCCACGCAACCTGCCACTGATGATGCCTTGCAGAAAATAAAGGCGAAACGCGTATGGCACTAAAATTGTGTTTTATTCAGTTGCTATTAGACGGTCCATAAGTAAAAATTATCAATGTACCGTAATAATACACGCAACTGAGGAAGACAAGACTAAATAAGTTGAAGATGTCAACTGGTATGTATCTAACTACCACAGGTTGGCCAAACACCTACTCGTATTTTGTAATATTTATTTTCTCTCGCATCATTAAAATGTACATGATGAACATATAGACTCATGATTACAACATTTGAAAGCAGTTTAACAGCACCACAGTGGGTCACGCCCATGCACAACATATTTCAAAAATATTCTGAACTGAATAAACTACATACTAATTGAAAGGGGAGGGTCTGTAGGTTTTTAAAATGCAAAGAAGTAAAAATTGAAAATTTCATGATTTTGAACCTTTCCGGAGCCCGTTAGTTTCCATTTACCATTCCCATGTTTTGGTCCCAATACTTCCCTGATTTTTTTTCCGTTCTATTTTTCTATTTCATGTGATTTTTTGGCTGTGTTTAACGAAAGGCATTTTGATGCATAATGGCACTCTGGTTTCATGACAGTATTGTAGTGCCGAAGTTTTTAATTTTTGTGTAAATTTCTTGTTGTACAGGTTTTTTTATTAGTTGAAAAGCCACCTCCATTTTCCTTGTCATTGTTAGGCTCGCTTCCTTGTCTAAAGCTTTTGGTTGCATTATTTCACATAGATATTTAATTTTTGTAGCCTTTTTTATTCAGTTGTAAAGAGTTTCCACATATTTCGGTGTCTCCTTCAAGACTGAACACGACTAAACAAAGGTGGAATGTCCATCTCCCTGCCTTACGCCAGTTTTAATGTCAATATCCTTGGAGGTTTTACCAAAAGTTTAATTTTGCATCTTATATTTGTTGGTGTATCTTTTATAATTGCCCCTGATTTGTTTTCAGCTCCAAACTCTTTCTCTTACCTTTGATAACAGCATTCTGGAAATGTCGCAAAACGTGGCTGCGAGATAACGCTGTATACTAGCTACGTCAAATGACTATGCTTAATTCGGTGTTTCTAGTGACGCCTTTATGCAGTTGCCATACGATTGCACCTCTGCACGGAATCACAAATTTAAATGGCCGTTTTGTCTGCACTGGCAGTTTTGCCCACCCTTCCCCTACATTCACTTCTAAATACACTGGTATCCAAAATTCAAGCAACAAACCTTTATTTCCCTGTCCTGTGTGTAAGTCGCGATATAGTCATACAAACTGTCCGTACGATCGTGTTGTGTGCGGAAGATGGCATTCCGGTCAACGGACAACCACGCCAGCGATGATTTCAGGGCAACCGTCAAACGGGGTAGTACATGTCGGGTAGTCCCACATCCACAGTCGCTGTGTACAGTCACAGACGGTACAGTGTGGCACAGAGAGGACGCCTGCCAGACTCTGTAGTGGAGAGACATAGGAAGAATGGAAGCAGGGCAGTCGCAAACTGATGTGGCCTGATGGTTTAACGTGAAACTTCTTTCTTTTCTCGGATGTGGCGGCAGATTGTAGAGATCGAAACTGTATAACAAAGACCAGGGCAGGGACGACCACGTGTGACATCAGAGAGAGAGAGAGAGAGAGGACAGGCATTTGGCTGTAAAGGCGCGACTGTACCGCCTTAGTACTGCACGGCAACTGCCATCTGACCTCGGAGAATCCACTGGACTTGTATCTAGGGAAATTATGAATAACAGAGGCACTGCAATATTTATTTATTCTTCGACACCGGGCGAGTGGATTTCAAGTAAAATGTTTCCTCTGTGCGTGAATATACATAATTAGTGTAAGAGTACAGATTGTAGAGACATGTTTGACGGCATATGGGACTTTGGGTCTGGTTGTGAGTCGTGCTCTCACTGCCAAATTGTAAGGTGAAAGCTAGCGATAAGCCGGAAATCCAGGTTCAAGTGGCTCTGAGCACTACGGGACTTAACGTCTGAGGTCATCAGTCCCCTAGACTTAGAACTGCTTAAACCTAACTAACCTAAGGACAGCACACACATCTCGAGACAGGATTCGAACCTGTGACCGTAGCAGCAGCGCAGTTCCGGACTGAAGCGCCTAGAACGCTCGGCCACAGCAGCCGGCTGGAAATCCAGGTTTGAGTCTAGACTCGGCACAAATTTTCATTGTCATTCCATTACGCAGCTGATAGAAGTCCCCATTCGTAACTGGGAATACATTTCATGCATTAAAAATAGCTGCAGTCCTATGGTACCGACTAAGGTTTTCGGGAGTTTTCTGTTCGCTATTGGGCAAGTGCCGTATAGGTCAATTGGGAACCCATCCACGTGACTCTCAGTTCACTGGGATGTGGCTAAAAAGAGCAGAGTTCTACAATAGGCAATATCATAGACAGACTTTCCTACTTTCGGTTACGGAGTAAATCATATACGCTGAACCGCAACTGAGAAAGGAGCTACAGCTGATTACTATTGCGTTGTATCTCTTTCTGTTCCTGATTTCAGTGATAAAACCGAAAAAGTGAGGGTTATGTTTTCCCTGTACGTACTTTATTATTACACTTAGTATTTAATAAGGAAATGTCCGATGGTCCGATGGCTCTGAGCACTATGGGACAACTTCTAAGGTCATCAGTCCCCTAGAACTTAGAACTACTAAAACCTAACTAACCTAAGGACAGCACACACATCCATGCCCCTAGGCAGGATTCGAACCTGCGACCGTAGCGGTCGCGCGGTTCCAGACTGTAGCGCCTTTAACCGCTTGGCCACCCCGGCCGGCAAGGAAATGTCGTTCGACCTTGAGCAAAAAAGTTTTTCTTCTTTTAGTACCTATACACGTTTTGGAGAAGTTTCTCCATCTTCAGTGGATTAATTTATTCTCTTAGTATTACGTATTGGAGTTCACGAAGTTCAATTTTTTTTGTATTTATTGTCTTCCGGTACGTTATTTTTTTATTTTTATTTTATTTATTTATTTATTTATTTATTTATTTTGTAGAGCTCACGTTTTTGTGCTTTTACAGAGTGTTTGGGAGGAGCTTCCTTTGACACAGACAGTAATATTCAGAAGCGACGAAGAAACTCGTATAGGCATGAAGATTCAAATACAGATATGTAAACAGGCAGAATACGGCGCTGCGGTCGGCATCACGTACATAAGAAAATGTTCAAATGTGTGTGAATTTCTAAGGGACCAAACTGCTTAGGTCATCAGTCCCTAGACGTACACACTACTTAATCTAACTTATGCTAACAACGAACACCCATGCCCGAGGGAGAACTCGAACCTCCGGCGGGAGAGGCCACGCAGTCCGTGACATGAGGCCTCAAACCGCAAGGCCATTCCACGCAGCGACAATATAAGACAACAAGTGTCTGGCGCAGTTGTTAGCTCGCATACCGCTGCTACAATGGCAGGTTTACAAGTGGTGTTATAGTAGACGCGCGAGCGATGGGGCACAGAATCTCAGAGTTAGCGATAAAGTTGGGGTTTTTCCTTACGACCAGTTCACGAGTGGCCCGTGAATATCAGGAATCCGGTAAAACATCAAATCTCCTGCATCGCTGCGGCCGGAATAATATCCTGCAAGAACGGGACCAACGACGAGTGAAATGAATCGTTCTACGAAACAGAAGTACAGCCCTACCGCAAACTGCTGCATTTTTCAATGCAGGGCCATCAACAAGTGTCAGCGTGCGAAGCGTTCAACATCATCGATATGGACTTTCGGAGCCCAAAATCGTGTAGCTTTGATGACTGCACGACACAAATCTTTATGTTGCTTGGTTGGACGAGTCTCGTTTCAAATTCTATCGAGCATATGGACGTGTACAGGTATGCAGATAACCTCATGAATCCATGGACCCTGGATATCAGCAGGGGGATTTTCAAGCTGGTGGAGGCTCTGTAATGGTGTGGGCGTGTGCAATTGGAGAGATATGGGACCCCTGATACGTCTAGATACGACCCTGACGAGTGACACGTACGTAAGCATCCTGTCTGATCACATGCATCCATTCATGTCCATTATGCATTCAGACGGACTTGTGCAATTCCAGCAGGACAATGGGACAC